>NC_029774.3:107558442-107580857 GCF_000817695.3 Arachis duranensis | reverse complement strand
ACAAAGCTTGTTTTGTTAGTTTTAGAATTCTTTATCATGCATCTCATGCTTAGCTTATTCAAACCAAGCAATAAATAAAGCATATTTCATCAATCATGATGATGTCTTCATCAGCAGCAGCTCCTTCAAGTTACCAAAAACCTAATTCAATTCCAGCAGTAGTGAAGAAAAAGTGAAGTCAACCAAGAAGACCAGGCAAAAAATTAAAGAATACCTAATATAGCTTGATGAATTGAAGCATGCAAATCCAGAGGCCGAAGTAATAGCTCTATCGCCAAAGTCGCTGATAGCGACGAACCATTTCGTGTGCCAGATATGCAAGAAAGGGTCGAACCTGCAGCTTCACCGGCAAGGGCACAACCTGCCGTGGAAGCTTCGGCAGCGGGAGAAGGAGGTGGTTGTACAAAAGAAGGTGGACACGGGTTGAACGAGGAAATTTCGAGAATTTGCGTTTTTGAACTTTGGATGCGGGTATATGTGTTTTTAGTAATTAAAATCGACGGCATATTTGTCGATTTTAATATAAAAAAACAATACATATAATGTCTATTTTATAAATTAAATATACACTATTTATTTCATTTAAAAAAGTGATCTAGATTGTTTAGATTTATCAACGGTAACGTTGTCGATATTTTAAATAATAAAATAGACGCTATATCCATCGATTTTAAAATAAAAGTATTTCCCACCCCCTCTTCGTCGATAATATGACGATAGTTAAAAGATATTTATTGCATCATCAAAAAATCGACGACTAGGTTGTCGATTTTATTATTTTATTTTTAATTGATCTATTAGACCAATTTTAGTATTTAAATATCTTGGATTTAATTTGTAAAGTGGGTGTAGAATATGTAATTGAAGAAAAAGATTTTAATTCAATATTTTGTGCATTTAAATGTTACTAAAGATTTATTGTAATATTTTTTTAATTTTTAGCAAAGAAAATCTTTTATAACATTTATTAGAGTATTGTTATAGAATATCTATTGTAACATTTTTTAAAGTATTATTAGAAAGACTTATTGTGATATTTTTTAAGTATTATATAAAATATCTATTGTCACATTTTTTAAGTGTTACAAAAAATATTTATTGTAATATTTTTCTAAGTGTTACAAAAAATATCTAAGGTAACATTTTTCTAAATGTTACAAAAATTATCTATGTTAACATTTTTCTAAGTGTTACAAAAATATCTATCGTAACATTTTTTTAAGTGTTACTATGAATGGTCTATTGTAACATTTCTCATAATATTACTATAGAATATCTTTTGTAACATTTTTACTAAATGTTATTAATCTTTAGAAGAATGTTAGTAAAATTCTTTAGTAACATAGAGTATATTTAACATTTGTTAAAATGTTACTAATATACATAGGTAATATTTTAATATGATTTGGTAACATTTTTTAAATGTTAATAAAAGTCAAGTATGTAGTAGTGTACTTTGTTGTAATACTTTTCACAAGTTATTCTTTAACTAATATAAAAACATGTATAAAGTGTTGTCTTTTAAATACCTAAAGTAACACTTGTTTAAGTTTGTGTGTTACATTTTCAAATATCTAAAGTAATACTTATTTAAATTTATTTAGAATTATTAATTTTAAAGAATATATAACACACACTAATAAAATTAATTGTTTAAACTAAATTTAATATATAGAAAGAGAAGATAAGCTAAAAAGCTAATATATTGCATATATATTAAATTAAAAATTTATTTCAAATTCAACTAAATAAATTTTAAATACATATACTTGCAGTTACTAATTCAAATCATAATAAATATAACCAAACTAAAAAATACATGGTTTCTTTTATGTTCTTCTTCTCTTCTACTCCAGTTCATCAACTTCTATTTTCTTCTTCAATTCTTTCATAATGCCATTGTCATGGTTGATCTCTATACTCTTTTTGCTAGACATGTAGTCAGTTATCTCTCAAGACTGAGCTTTCATAATCCTCTCCATGTTTACAGTCCAACCATACTCACCTGTCACCAATTAACAAATTGAATGAAATTGTAAATTAATATGTTGTTCCATATACTGCTAAGATTTTTATTTTTTCATGTTCATAATTATATTGTTAACAATTAAACATAAAAATTTATGAAATATGTTAAGTCAGAAATTTGTACATAAAAGTAAAAAAAGAGATTAAAACAACACTTGACCCACATTCTCCTTTTTACTTCTGTAACCAAAGGACTTAATGATTGTTTTGTAATTTATAATATGGTAATGATGATGAAGATGATGATTTGCATAAATAAATCTAACCTGGTATTCACATAATTAGGACTTTGATAATTACAATCCAATGGCCATTTTTACAAGTTGTAGGTTTTACATGTAACTTGCGAGAGGATGCAATTTAATAAG
Source organism: Arachis duranensis (assembly GCF_000817695.3). NCBI lineage: Eukaryota > Viridiplantae > Streptophyta > Magnoliopsida > Fabales > Fabaceae > Arachis > Arachis duranensis. Next base: position 107,578,461 of record NC_029774.3, on the reverse strand, counting down.
TAATCAAATAAGAGAATAATTTCAGCCTCAAAACAATTTGATTTCTACATACTAGAAGAGAACATGTCACATTCACCAATGAACCACCTTCTTACTAACCGATTAAGCATAAATTTAAAAATATTATGAAAAGAAATAAAATCTTAAGAAGGAGAATTTACGAAACAATTAAAGAGAAGGACGAGATAATTCTACATCTTCACAATAGAAGGTGAGAGATTTATATAAAATTATTTCATATCTCATTCCATCAAATGATTAAACAAATAATAAAGTGCCACCATTTTGTCTTGTTCAAAGATCTTTCCCTTCATAATTGTAGTCTGCAGTGTTACTATTATAGTAGTATACGGTTTTACTTAAAGTACCTTTCAACATGTTAGAAAAAAATTATTTGCTGAATTGACCAATTTAAATATTGGAATCAATGACAGCTAGTATACTGCTAGTTTCAATTCCAACTAGATTAAAGTTTCTCTAAGATTAATAAAAATGTATAAAAATATATAAGAAATCTGAATATAAAAAAGATATGAACAACAGTTAGGTATATTGTGGGAAGCGCACAATTGAAAACAAGATATTACTATATTAATAGAGTAATTCAAACTACACAAAACTAGTTATATTATACGTCATAGATTAAAATTGCTCTAAATTTAATAAGAATAGACAAAACCAAAGAAATATAAATATTAGAAATCCAATCAAGTTTTAAGTAAAATAAAAATCAATTGACAATGTAGTAAACTAATAAACTTTATCTTAATTTTGAGAGTAAATAAAACATCTTCAAGGATTTCATTGTTGGATCACCATGTTGGTAGCATGAACTGATTTTTTAGGTACCTTGTTGATCATTTTTACATTATTAGCTAAAGAATTAATGAACCACTCTTCATCAAAGATATTAGAGAAATTACTATAAAAAAATAAAAAATATAAAATCTAATTATAACCAGAATCTAAAAAAGAGAATGAACTTCTAACTGATAAATAACAGAAGTTAATTAGTTACCTATCATTCTGGCAAAAAAATGGGGGCATGAAGCTAAACACACATAAACTTAGGGTTCAAGTCTTCCTCTCAATGGATTGGAGCCTGGATTTGAGTTGGGTTTTGAATTGGGCCACAGACACCAGCTTCTTGCTCACCCTGCTACCTTGGATATCGGTTGCTACTGTAAACGTAATTCTGTAGATTTGGCATGCTTACTCGTCGATTCTACGTGAACACTACTTTTCTGAGACACAAAGCAAGAACATTACGAAAAGGAGGAATAGAATCGCAAAAATGTACACCTTTGCGAGTTAACTTGCGATTCTAACTACCTTGGCAACAACAATAACAATAACAATTAACAAATTAAAATCAATAATAATTAATAAAATAAAAAATAACAGTAGTAGACACCAGCACAAATTAGAAGAGAGAACAGTAAATCAAGAAATAAAAATCAATAGAAAAACAGAAAAAATCAAAAAGCAAAAATATCAAGAAGAAGTTGAATTAGAAATAAAAGAACTAACCTATCTCAAGCTCCATTCTTGATGAGTTGCTAATGAAGACAGAGTGATAGAGTGCAGGGAGGACGATAGAGAGAGAGAGAGAGAGAGGCGCTACAAGGATGACAGTGTGCTACTAGGAGAGGACAAGACGTGCAGCGTGGATTCGTGTCGTGGAGAACGATGGAGAGAGAGGCGCTACGGGAAGGGAGAGGAAGAGGAAAGGGTTGTGAGATGCAAGTCAAGGTTGGTGATGTCCTGCAGTGGCAATAGCGGAGGTACGAAGCAGAGGGAGGACTGTGGGAGAGGGAGACAATTTCTTCGGCGTTGGAGAAGAAAAGGAGTGAGGAGGTAGAGGTCATTTAGGGGTCGGAGGTTAAATTTTGGGTTCATAAGGAAATTGGTAAACAAATAAAATAGGTGAGAATATGATTAAAAGTTTTTTACTAAAATTTTTAACTATGAATAATTTTAGGCAACTTTTTATAAGTGTTATTTATTAAATTTTTTTACTACTCTTATAAAATGTATTTTTGTTTGAAAATATTGTCTTACATTTTTTTATATTGCAACATGTTGTAAATGTAGTCTTAGATATCAAAGATAACTATTTTTATGGGTAGCAAAAAATTTTATATTTTCCCTGTTCAAAGGCAATTGGCCAAAAATATTGTCTTTGCATATTTAAGAGAACTTTTATTAAACGTTGCTTCGAATAAGGATTACCGTAGACAAAAAATGTTGTAGTAACCAATGGCAGCAAAGCATCCACTACAATTCAAATCTTCTTCAAGTAATTTGAGGCGCGTATTCCATGTTTTTTGGTTGCCCTTTTAATTGAATTTTGATTTGTTTGAATCTTGATTTTCAAGATTTTTTCAACAAATTCCTAAATATTGGTCCAAACTTGATGCGCATAAGTGCAATCGAACATTCCATTGTTGAATGATGAGTCTATTGAGGTTTGAAGGCATCTCATGAGATGATTGTCTTTTATATGCACTACAAGAAACACAGAGGATAGCGGCGGCAAATTGTCTGTCGTTTCTCCAACTGCAACAATTTGAGAGGATAGCTGCGATTCCATTTTAGACCTTCAATCTGACGTCGAATCAACCTGAATTAGTGTCGAATCCATGTAGCCCCGCCGCTAACCCCAATCCTTATATTGAAGTTACCCAAATTTAATTCAGATTTTCCAAAATTAAGAAATAGAAGAACCCGCCAATGGAGAGAGCAAAGCGCACGAATCTCTTCCCTGCTCCACCGTGCCCTGCTATATCACCGTCGAGTTGCGTGGTTGCCGACCCAACTTCCTCTCATCGCCGTCGACCATTACCCTCTACTCTGACGGCTCGTGAAACTGCTAATCCCTCCTCCACGGTGTGCAAAAACCTCCCTTGTTCTCTGCTCCACCGGTGCGAGTCTGTGCCATCTTTGAGTTGCATGGCTTCCGACCCATCCTCCTATCACTGCCGTTGAAGTTCCCCCTCTCCTCCACCGTGCGTGAAACTCAAATTTTGGGTCTGACTGTGCATCATCATCATCACATCATTTAGTATCAATTCTTGTTCAAATGTTAGCATATTTATACATAGTCAATTAAAAGTATGTTGAATTAGGGTTCACCGATTAATTTTGTTAGACTTCTATCAATTTCTTCAGAAAGATATTTAGGTATTGTATTTGAAAATTTGGTGAAATTTGGTATGCTGTATGTATCGAATTGTGACCCTTCTCACTATGTGATCAGTCCCATCAACTAGACATTACGAATTTGTTTGCTATAGTGGTTCTGGTTTGCCATGACAAAGTACAATATGCTTGGGATTTTTCTTAATCAAACTGTTTTAATTCGTCTCTTCTTATTCTTTCTTTTTTTTCCGAATCAGAATTTAATTATTCTGTAGGTTTATCATTTATTCTAGGTTGTTTCCTTATGTTCTTTTTTATCTTATCTATCTCACATGAGCTGTATCTGAATCCAGGTTCTTCTAATGCTATTGAGCTCTTGTTCAAGCAAATAGTAACTGAGTTTATACATGGTGGCTCTTGTCCTAAGCTAATCCTTTAATAGTTTGCTTAATGTTTAATATTAGTAGATATTTTTATTTCCATGGTCTGGACACTGAACTTTGATATTTTTATGAGCATTGGCTTAACTAGTAGGAATCATACAGTGTTGGCTAATTAGCCTTGGGTTCAATTCCTACATGTGCTTCTTCATTTTTAGTTTTATAGTAATAACTCCTTTAGCTAGATTGTTGCATACTTTGACCTTGAAATTAGAGAATGCCCCCTTTACTCTTGAACTTCTGCTCACTGTCAGTTCCTCCTTAATTCCTTATGCTTTGCTAATTACTTCTGGTTTGTTATTTTTAGTTTGATTTGTTTTGAACTTTCTTTCTATACACTTTGAAATTGGTTTTGCTCAAGTTTTGTACCCAGTAATCTTCATTGCGTAGCCCTCTTTCAAATGATGTCGTTCATTCGTTTGTATCTATCTTATGCTATTATGCCTCAGGATTCTTATAATACTTTCTTTCTTGTTCATCAAGCATTGCATGTGCTTTTTATTCTCCAAATCAACTGGTTTATGGCGTTAGTTATAATATAACAAAAGAATTGTGATTACATGATTTCTCAATGCACACAAATATTATATTTATAATTCCGTTGAAGCTTATATTTAAATTTGTTTTCTATTTGATATGCAGGTTCCTTGCAAAGTAATCCGTGGGCCACTAGTTGATGAGATTCATCAAGTGTTTAGCTCTTGAATTTACTAGGTTAGTGTCCTTTAAACCAATTTAGTGTTTATTGTCTTTTTTCTTTTTCAACATATAATGGTATGTCCTATTGTTTTCAAAATACTTAAATGGGTTTGCTTTGTCCATAAGCATGTCATTTGCTTCCTATTTATTTGTTTTATTTATTTTTTGAAGGTTATTAGGCTTTAAAAAGATGAAGACCATGCTGAAGTTGAATAACTGTGAGTTGCATTCTTTGGAATAGTGAGAAGTCACTTTTTTCATCATGCAAAATAGAATATTATGCTGTTAATTGTCTAAAGTTAAGAAACATTGTTTTATGAAGGTTGGTCCAATTCCAACTGATGATGGAGTTGGAAAAGAGGTGATCACACAAATAACAGCAAATATGGCTATAAACAAGGAGTATTATACTAATTCTAATGGAAGAGATTTTCTGAAAAAAGTAACTCTGATTCCAATTTTATTTTGTTTGTAACTAAAAATCCTCCTAGAAAAGATGTTCAACATTGAGTTTTCTTACTAAAAAATGCTTACGCAGGTTCGTGATCACAGAGAAGATTGGCCTTTTCAAGTTACTCAACCTATGGCAGGAAACTACTATCCAGTAAAATTCCTTGGATCTTTTATTTATTTATCTATTTTTCATAGTTTATGAGCTTTTATGATATTATGGTTAAGTTTGTTATAATGCAACTAAACTACTTTTGTCTTGTATGTAGATTAATCTTGGAATTTATGTACAAAAAAAATCTTCTTTTTACGCCTTGCTTCTCTTCTGCTTCCTCTGCTCTACCAGATCCATTTGCCCGTTTCCTCTATGCTATGCATGAGTGTCCTGCCAACGTCGCTACTCGTGCTTCCATTCTTTTGCTCTGCTCCTTCACTTCTAGTTTTCTCATGTAACCTGGTTGAGATTATGCCTTCTTTTAATATGGTTCATATTTCTTTCTCTATTATTTGGTTCCAATTCCATCCCTTTTTTTATTTGGTTTCAATTTACTCCATTGTTTTGTATTTGTTCTTACCAAGAATAAAAGACGGTGAAGCAAAATCCAATCTACCAACGACGCTGCCACTTTGCCCTGCATTTCCAGTTTGTGGGTCTTTCTTGCTAACCATCACTGCTCTGCTACATCCTGTCCTCTTATCTGGTTTGTTCTTTGCTCTTTGTGACTCTATTTTTTCTTTTTAATTAATTTAGATGCCAATTTTAGTATTTTGATAATTTGTGATGATTATCACTTAACAATTTTAGTATTGATTTTTACCTAATAATGCATTTAATTTGAAATGATTAATGACTTTTGATTTTTGTTTTTTATCGCTGTTTCATCCAAAAGTGCAAGCAAATTGACAAGGCTTGAATTGGATCTCAGGATCAAGTTACATGGGTGCGACTTAACCTGAGGTTTCTTATTGTTTGTGTTCCTTGCATAGTTAGCTTATTAGCTGAAATGTTTAACAGAATAGATCCTAAATTCTGAATTACTTTTCAAATAAATTTTTTGACTCAGATGTTTGGGGAGGTGCCAAGTTGTCTAATATTCTTGAACTAGTTGGAATACTAAAGTTGACCAATAGTACTCATCAATTTGGTGAAAAACATGTTGAGTTTGTTAGTGTTGATAAGTCTAAGATAACTATTATGATGTGTATTTAAGTTACACATCATGGATTACTTCTTGTTTTTAGTTTTATTTATGGATACAATTCTATTGATTTCTTTCGGTCAAGCAACGAATTCTGAAGCAAAAAAAGTTGATTGATATTTCAAATTCAGGCCCTAATCCACTAGACAAAATAAATTTTGACATTTTCTAAGGAATACTTTGGTATTAATAAATAATGATTTCATTTTGGTAGTGTGCTATATTTCTCTAGAAGATGTGAGCACACTAAATCCTGAAAAGGTTAGTTTATATGATCGTGTACATGGGCTACTCATGCATGATCATGAATGTGCTTTTGTTGGTTTGATATGAAATGCACAAACATGTTTCTTTTCTTGATTCTTTTTTACATTTCCTAAATATTTGAGTTTAATACTTAGATATTACATTTAGGTAAAAAATAGTGGATATGCAGCATCAGATGGTGGCAGAGGCATTGAAAGAGTCGATATTTCTATTGATGGAGGCAAAAGCTGGATTGAAGCCTCAAGATGTCAGAAAAGTGGTGTCCAATACATAGCGGATGGCTCCAATAGTGACAAATGGGCATGGGTGCTATTTGAGGCCACAACTGATATTTGTTAGAGCACTGAGATTATTGCAAAAGTAGTATGTAATACATCTGCTCATTTTCATGATTCTAGTTACTCATCTTATGGAACTAGCACAATATCCTAAATACATAGCATTTATTGATGCATACATCTAAGAGATAATAACAGGATATGGTTCATTCAAAATGTGGAATTGTTGGAATTGTTATCTATTCCAATTTCTAGATTATTTTCACCAATTCATTTTTACAAACACTAATATCTACTCACAAGTTGTTGAGTGTCTAGAGTCTTCCAAGAGTTCAAATAACATTTTTTAAACTTTATTGTGATTTATGTTCTATTTTATATGATTATATTATTTTTATAAAGTGATTAGATTAATTTAATGGATGAAGTTGTATGGGAGAGTGGAATGATGTAAATGATATTCATTATATAATGATAGATAAATGATACAATTAGATAACTGATGAATGTTGGAGGACCAACTACAACTTTTACGGTTGTTCTAACCTCATCAAATATGCACTAGGACTTTCTTTACTGACTTCCAATGTCAATTAATTAACATAGTTTTTTAATTATTTAATTTTCTAAGGTTCTTTGATATTTTTACTAGAAATACATCATATTTCTAGTGTTTGAGTGTGTGTATAATTATGTATAGCTAATGTATATCAATTTTATTATACTATTTATAGAAATGACCATGGCCTTATTCTTTTCCTTCTTAGGACTTCTTTGTTTAGCGGCTAAAATTAGGATCGAAATTTAATATTAATTTTTTTACCTAATAATGAATTTAATTTAATCTCTAATTATAAATTGCGATTAGTCTATTTGACTATTTTTCTTTGAATTTTTTATAATTCTTATCCTGCAATTTGAATGTTGTTTTGATTTTTGTAATGATTACAAGCTTAAAGATGTACATATCTTGTTACCATCTTCAAGTCAGAGAATATATATATAGTATAAGATAAGATAAGAAGCTAATTAAGCTATAGCTAGTATTAGTGGAGATTTTTACAATGTTCCAAACACTTTTTTTCTATAGCAAGCTAAGTGATGAGGACTGTGATTAATGTCCCCACTTTCTCATGTAGTTTTAAAGTTTTACATACATGTTATTATATATATAATTTAATCTAAATAAAGTGCTAATTAGTACCAATTTTCTGGCTTTTTTTTTACCACAGGTAATCTAATTATTGTTGTAGCTAATGCTTTGCTACTTCGTCATTGTAGTTTTTAAACTTGTATTTGATTTGTCTTTTAGTTATATTGTGTTATTCATGTTGTTGAACTCTCCTCAGATGACACATTATTTTATTATAGGTAATAATTTAGCTATTGTGGGCAATCAAAAGGTTTCTGTAGCATTTTGATTTGGTATCGATTAATATGATAACCATGTGTAAGTATGCTTGTAGTTACCGCTTGTACTTGCTGTTTTTGCAATGGCTACAAGCCTGAGGATGTACCTAGCTTGTTAGCATCTTTAAGTTCAGGCCAGGGCTCATGCAGCAGCAACAGCAGATATGGCTTCATGTGCCACCATCTATGGAGTTTGTTCTATATGAATTTTTCAAATATATGAAGAGATTACAAGCATAAATGATTTTTCTATACACACCAAGTTTAATGGTAATAATTATACTTGATTCTTAAAGTTGAACTATACGCTATGATTCCTTATTTTTTTATGTAGATTTCTTGTTAGGAGAGAAGAATAGTAGTTGATTTTGATTTTAATTTTTCTCTCTTGTTTTACCATTTTTGTATTGCAAGAGCGTTCAGTGGGTATTGCACACTCCTTTGTATTGTTCAATATTTTTTGAGTAAATAATTTACAAATAAGTGTTCTTTTAGTTAACATTTTGAAATTATGTACGAGTTTAATATTGCTTATTTAGTGTTTTTTATGTTAATATCTCAAGTTAATAAATATGATGTAAAAGAAATAGGTTATAGTAAAAAAAATGGTATAAACTATTGTAGTTGGTTAGCTTGTTTTTAAGCTTGTGTATGAAATTGCGACAGTTGAAAACCATTGCAATTTAAAAAAAAGCGCACATAAATTTGCAGTGGTTCAAAACTGTCGTAAATTATTTTTAAATCCATTTATTAAAATAGTGGCGGTTCTGCAACCACCGCAAAATTAAATCTCCACGCCTTAAACTGCAACGTTTGTGGAACTGCTAGTATCTCGTTTTGTGGCATTTTTCCATAAAAAACCACCACTAATTTTCGTATTCCTTGTAGTGATTCCAATCTTTGTAATAAGTCTGCCATTCGATTCTAACCGTTCTTGCACTTTAGTTTCATCTTGATATTGATGTGCAATTTTATCTTCAAGTAGGTGATCTTTCAAATTATTTGCATTAGTGATATGAAGAGAAAATTGTTGCCATGTTTTGTAGGAATTTTCAGAGGAAAAAGATAGTTGAAAAGGCATTATTAGGGGTGGCAATGGATAGGGTAGGGTAGGGTTTGAATCCATCCCTAACCCTACCCGTGGGTTGAGTTTTTTTTACTAAAACTCAATTCTATCCTACCCGCACTCAACCCAAACAGGTATTCGACCTTACTCGTGGGTTGACAAAAAGAAACATCATTATTATGTAATCTAAAAAGAATAAAAATTAAAAATACAATTCAAACATTCGAATTAACATCAAATATCTAATTAAAATCCGCTTATGAATTTAACAGAATTTAACACTAATATGTTCATTTATCTCTGTTTATTAAGTATTTTCATGCACCATCCCCGATTCATTCACTTTATTCATCTTCATATAAACTTAAAAAAATCTTAGCATCTATTCTAATTTCCAACCAGTCCAAACAAGGTCATTTAAAACCATGCAACCATGAATATAAATAAAAATCAAATTACATAATTAAATATATAATTAAAATCAAATTAAAATCTGCATATGAACTTAACAGAATTTAACATTGTTCTGTTTATTTATCTCTATTTATTGAGCATTTTCATGCGCCATCCCTGATTCATTCACTTCATTCTTCTTCAGAAAAACTTAAAAAAATCTCAGCATCTGTTCTAACTTCCAACCAATCCAAAAAAAAATTTCCAATCACAAGATCATTTAAAATCATACAGCAATGAACTCAAATAAAAATTAAATTACATAATCAAATATCTAATTAAAATCAAATTAAAATCTGCATATAAACTTAACAGAATTTAATACTGATCTATTCATTTATCTCTGTTTATTGAGCATTTTCATACGCCATTCGCGATTCATTCACTTCATTCATCTTCATATAAACTTAAAAAAAAGCTCGTCATCTGTTCCAACTTCTAACCAGTCCAAATAAAAATTTCTAATCACAGGTGTCATTTAAAATCATATAATCATGAACATGAATAAAAATCAAATTACAAAATCAAATATCTAATTAAAATCAAATTAAATAATAATTGAGTTTCAGTTTTAAAGGCAGATAAACATACTTTTAGAGTTTTAGCACGAGAAGCAGGCATTGAACGGAGGAACGAAGCACAAGGTAGGATGTAATAGAGCCGGTGATGCGACACAGGCAAGTTGAACGGAGAACGAAGCACGCGACAAGGTCGCGATGCGAGTACGGTGCAGCAGAGTCGGCAACGAGAGTGAGAGGAGACTGCAACACTGTCGACGACACAAGTCGAGGCAGGCGCAGGTAACGTGAGTAGCGCCGGCGACGGGAGCGGAGGTAAACGCGGACAGAGTGCAGAGAGATTTAAATTTGAGAGAAGAGGATTAGGGTTCTTGAGGGACTGAGCCGCTGAGGGAGTAAGGCCTATGAAATAGGGTTTGTAACCTGAATAGATTGAGGCCAAGTAGGGTTGTTAAAGTTATATTTATATCTTATTAAATAAGAAATAAGAAATGAGTTTTGTAAAAATAAAAATGTTAATATTGCAAATCGATAAACTTAGTTCAGTGGCTAAGAATTTTTTGATACTCGCGAGTAGGGTTCATGCTGCCATGCATAGGTATTGTCGACACCATAAATTTTTAACCTGGAAATCTATGATACCATGAAAGAACTAGAGAAAAATTTGGCTGGCACTTAACCAGCAAAATAAAAGTGAATAATTTTATGTCATTAGATATAATCTCATACTATTAAAAATACTAATAGTAATTATTTAATGACTATAAATCATAAAACCTGCTGCTCCTTAACACTCCACTTTTGATTATTGTGTGTGGATACAATAGCTCTCAGCCTATATATACAAATCAGTGAAGTCACGTAACACAGGATTGCATGCAACAAATTCTGTTAGCTTGGCAACTACGTAACCTAACAATACATGCAGTTACTTATCCATTTTCTTTATCATCTTCTTGATCTTAATTACATCTAATCTATTAGAAGATCTGGCAAGAAGCTGCGTAGAGATAGATGAAAATTCTAATAGTATAACGAATACAGTAGTTTGTAATGTTGGTCCGAAGTGTTCGCGAAATATAGATAAACATTGTTAGTCACTGAACTTTCTGTTATCATATGATAATTTATTTTAATAAAAGTTTTCTAGTTGATAAACAAATTGCATATCATCTGTGATTGGTGATGCGGCTTAAGCTTTAAAATGAAGTGAATCTTAATTCTTTTATTAAATTCGTTTTTGATCTTCTTCTTTGGATTTTTTTTTTTAAAAAAGGATCAAACTTACGTATATTTAGATAACGAACGCTTTTGCAGTGCAATAATAAATATCCATAAATGTCTAAGTAACATTTCGACATTTTCTTACATCATCAGTGATGATAAAATTAAAGTTAAACGTGATCTTGTCTTCAACCCCTTTTTTGCTTTGATAATTTTTGTAATAAAAATGTGTCCTACCTCTCAGAAGTGATTCAATTCATTCAATTCTCATCATGTAGGCGCCACCGACTCCGCTTTTTCACGTGGTTCATATCCAAAATAGTGGGAATATGGGTTCTCCTATACACTTTGCCATGGCAATACAAATTACATAAAAGTGTATCCTTTTTCCTATTTTAAAACTATTATATACATGCACTCTTATATAATATCATATCGTCTCTTCATTATTGGCTCAACTAAAAATTAAGGTGACGCAATTTTTTAGCTTTTGCGTCATTAAAAAAAATAATGTCTGAAAATGAAACCCCCCCTTCCCCCATGAGGTCGTTCCATTCAAGATATACAGGGCAAAAATAAAAATAAAATTCATCGCCACCTTACTTTATTTTTTTTAAAAAACAATATTATAATATAAATTCTTTTGGGGTCTAATCCAATCATAACCCACGTCAGCAATGCTTTCCTCTTGCCACCACCATTGCCAATTGTATTCACAATATATATCGTTTCCAAATTGGTGCGGAATCTGAGAGTTACTATGTTAAATTCTGTTTGAATTATTGAAAACTTATACCAAATTTGCATCCACGTCGTACGCGGTAGCGTTTGTTCTTATCTTGTGTTGGGTAACCATATATATGTTTGTCCAACACAACTTGGACGACACCAAGCTTCCACTTATATACATTTTATTTTCGCTTTCTTTTTTTATTATCTAGACTCTTCGGTTTTCTATTAATGGTTCTATCTAAACAACTTAGTATTGCTAACTTTATATATGCATTGGACTTATAATGAAACTAAGGAGAATATAAAAATGGTGATACGGATAAGGGGTTGGAGCTATTTGACAACAATATAATATAAACTTTTTCCTTCGTTATGGAAATAGGAATATGTATATGCGAATTAACACAACATGAAGCTAAATGAGACAAACTCCAATTTCACACGTAGTAGTGAGAAGTGGCACTCATCAAATGAAATACATCAATTAGCGCGATAAAATTACTTTTTTCAAAAATTTAAATTGATTGGAAGAATTATAAGGAATGTTTATATTAAAATTTTTCTTTTAAAATCTACCACGATCAAGCTCTAGATCTTTAATTCATAAAAATTATAATGCCAAGTCATTGTTATGTCTCTCAAAAAATTTAAATCGATAACAGAAGACACAAAAATAATTATATCTGTAAACAATTTAACAATTAGTAAGTAGTAATAGTGTGCATTATATTGCGGCTGATACCTAGCTAGGTCAACAATGATAGCAAAGGCGTTTAGCATATTCTCCATCATTATCATTATTTTCATCATCATCAGCAGTAGCAAGTTGAGGTTGTATATCCACCGTCCATTGGCCTCTTTAATGCCCAAAGAGTTAAGATCCCAGCCTTCAAATGCGATTACACATCAAAAAGTTACCCTATGGTAACAGTAGCTAGAGTTACTAGGTAGTGGGATTCTGAATTTCACGAATGGAAAGAGTATCTGTTCCGGAATCATGCAAAGAAAAAATGGATGAACGGAGGCAAGTGGGGAATGCCCCCCCATATATATAATATGTATAGACTTTCCCTCCAGCAGTGCATTACAGTTCACAACAATAACAAATTTGGCTCTGTTTAATTATACCTTGCTTCAACTTAATTTGGTTTTATTATTCAGGGGAATCATGTTTTTCTTTTTCCTTTTTCAAGGGGAAATTAAAAGTTTAATGGACTTCAGCTATTTTTATGGATTCTTATTTTCCACAATCCTTAGTCAATAAGTTATTTTATTATCCGATTATATTGAATATTTTTATTAAGTTAACTTGATAATGTATGTTTCAATACACTTCAACTACTGATTTGTAAATTTATTAGAAGAATTTATAAGATTTCTCGATAAATAAAAATTAACATTAACATATAGTCACCGTCATATGTTATTTTTTTTAGCCAAGTATATTTGATTCGAAACTAAATAGATGAAACCTGCACAAAATGAGATTCAATAACCAATCTATAAAAAATTGCCTAGTAAAGAGGTGCTTTATTACATAAGTTATCTGATTTTTTTTTTTTCCATAAAATCATTGCTACAATATTATCACTACGCCATAGTCGGCAGATTGCAGCTGCCATTTTGCGGAGGTTATCACGACCGCCGCTAGATGAAAAAATGGTGGTGGTTGAATCGGTGGTTTCTAAGTGTTCATCGAAATTCCATTTTTTAGCGGCAGATTTGTAGGTAACCACCACTAAACCAAACACTTTTAATTGCAAAGATGCGTAACACCAACCCACTCTTATTTTTTGGTTTGTTCTTTGTTTAATTTGCTTCGCTCCTTCGCTCTATTAGTCTTGGGTCTGATTATAAATCAGTATTCTTTTTTAAATTTGGGATAATTTAATTGTTTTGCTAATTTGTGATCATTATCATAATTTTTCAATTTAATTATTTAAAATCAATAAAAAATAGCACTGATTTTTGCAGTTTAAAATCACTGCAAATGAATTATCTATTTAACAACGATTATATCAGCAGTTATTCAAAATCACCACAAAATTTTTTGTTAGCGTTTTAAAAGACAGTGATCCATCAAGCATCATAAATCTATTTAGAGACATTTAAAATTGTCGTAAAAATCTTAAAAAATCACTACTAAACCAAAATTTTCTTCTATATGTTATGAAATTATTTATCCTAAAAGTATAATATAATTACAAACATAAATAATTATGTCTAACCGTACTAAAAATATTTTTCTTCATTGTTTTATTATTCAACGAAAATTTTGGTGACAAAATTAAAGTTTTATAAACTTGTGGGGGTGCATTATTATCTCTTCAATTTCCTTCTTTTCTACCTTGGTTTTTGCCCATTATAATTTATATATATAGTTGTTAAAATCAGAAAGCCCTTTCGTGAGAAAAACATCTGAAAGAAGGAAACTAAAATTCGAATATGCATAAAGAAGGTGGCACCCGGATCGGGACCAAGCCAATTATATAGTGTACATAATATAATGTATGATTAACCTAACTTAAAAATTAATTTGTGTTATCTTTTCAATAATCTAACAAACATATATTCATATCCTTCCTTAATTATTGTTTACGAGAAATTGAAATTCTCAATTATGTATTCACTTGGTCGGTAATAAAAGTGGCCAAAATAAATTAAAATAGAAAAGAAATAGAGTTGGAAATCAAAGTGAATAATTACATTTTAAAAGGAATGAAGATGATGCGAAGATATAATATATGTGGTGACTGATGAAGCAAAAGAAATTAGGTGGAAGAAAGAAAGGAAAGCTTAGAAGGATGGAACTTTGTGCGGAAATGAAGCTTTATTTCTGTGGCTGGCTGCCCAATCAGTAATATGGGCACATAAATAAAACTACAAAAGAGTAGCGCAAATTGAATTGCCTGTCACTAACCATAGTTCAGAAAGGTGGACCACATTATTATTGGGGTTACCGCGGTAACATTATTATTATTTTTTTTGACTTAGCTATGAATGAGTTAATTAATTAATGATGAGTTGTAAGGCTCTAAGCCACTTGGTGGGTGACACATCAGAAAGGGTGTGTAATGTGTTGAACCAAAAATGAGGCGTTGGAGAAGGCAATAGGGTAAGAATTGAGAAAGGTGTTTGGATAGTGTTAAAAGTTAAAAAAGCAGTAGGAGTAGTAGTGATCTAATTAATTATAATCAAAAGTAATATTGGTGCTTCGCATTTTGGCGCTCTTCTTGCAAGTTGATACTATTATCATCACTTTTCGCCAACTATAAATAAGGTCGTAAACTCTTCATTTAGATTCGTGGGTTTAATACATACACAAGAGAATTAATAGCTTTAAACTGAGGGTGAGTCTGAGACTGAGAGAGAAGAAAATACATTATAATTCCAAGCTAATTCATTAAGAGATGGCCATGACCCGTGAATCTTGGGCTTTTGTGTTTGGCCTCATAGGTATCACTTTCTTTAGCTTCTTAATTAATTTCTTCATTTCATGCATGCGTGCCCTAATTTATGTTTTTAATATAGGCAACGTGATCTCTTTTGCGGTGTTCCTTGCTCCAATGTAAGCAATGATAATTCTTCTTTCTTTCTTTCTTTTAATTTACAAGCAAGAATTATTATTAATTAACTTGTGTATGTACACACAGACCGACCTTCTACCAAATATATAAGAAGAAAACGAGCGAGGGATTTCAGTCACTTCCATATGTGGTTGCACTCTTTAGTGCAATGCTTTGGATTTACTATGCATTGGTTAAGAAAGATGCTGCTCTTCTTCTTATCACCATTAATACCTTTGGAATTGTTGTAGAAACTGCTTACCTTGCCATCTTCCTGTTTTATGCCCCAAAGAAGGCTAGGGTACGTGTATTTTTTCATTCTAACTAGCTTTTTTTACTTTTTTTTTATTTATGATTATCCTCTAACTAGATAAATTATCGTTATACAGTTTTCCACTATCAAGCTTCTTATGTTGCTGAATGTGTTTGGATTTGGAGCTATGTTGTTGGCAACTCTGTACCTATCTAAGGGAGCGAAGCGTCTTGCTATCATTGGATGGATTTGTCTCGTTTTTAACATTAGTGTTTTTGCTGCGCCTCTCTTCATCATGGTATGTAATAACTGATAATTAGTAATATAACCAACTGCATGTATAGCGAGTTTCTAATCACTCATGATGATTGCAGAGGAAAGTGATCAAGACGAGGAGTGTGGAGTACATGCCATTCACTTTGTCCTTCTTCTTAACCATCAACGCCGTTATGTGGTTCTTCTATGGCCTTTTCCTCAAAGACTACTACATTGCTGTAAGATATATATATAATTCTCATCTCATCTCATCTCATCTAAACAACTACTACTTATTGGATGAATTGATGATGCAGCTTCCGAACACGCTGGGATTTCTGTTCGGGATCATTCAGATGGTGCTGTATTTGATGTACAGAAATGCGACACCGGTGGCACTGCAAGAGCCAGTGAAAGCACAAGAGCTTAATGGCCACACCATCGATGTTCTCAAGATCGACACCAATCATGCTCTTGCCAAAGTCTAAGGGATCACTTCAATTACTCCATCCTATATATTTAAGTGTCTCTCTCTTTTTATTAATGTAATTAAAGCATCGTGTGGTTTAAATTTTAACGTACGTACATAAAGGTAGCTCTAAAATATTTCCATATTCTCAATTACATATAGCAAGCTTATTAATTAGCCTGTCATCTTTAATTTGGAAATATCACTCTCTCTCTCTCAGTGTATCCCTCAGTCAAACTCAAAATTCACTTCCCTTGTATACCTTATCAATGTTTCCCGTAATGAAAATTAATTGTTCAGTAATTTTTGCTGCACTGCTCATTACATTTTATTTAAAGTCTTCAATAAGTAATAGGATTGCTAATTTTCAACTTATTTGATCAATTATTAATTGAATTGTAATAATCAAATTAAATAAAGCGTCGGATCGGAGAAGGGGACGAAAGGGGGATCTCTTTAGTTTGCTTTTGTATGTCATGCACAAGGAGGCAGATAAAGCCATCAAGCCTTACTAACAACAATAATATAATAAAAATCAATAATATACTGTTTACCTTTTAAATTTTTTCTTGATCATGACATTCAATTCATTGTTAACATGTAGACAAAATTACATAGGATTAATTAATCTAATCTACTCTCAATCCATTCCAATGATTAAAGAGAGTATATATAATAAAGGGGGAGTGCTAAAAATCATCAGCAATATATATATATATATATATACACGAAGTCTATATATAGTATAGTTACTGAAGTCTATAGTATGGTTAAGGTAGTTATAATAGCTAAATAGTTTTAACAATATTCAAAAAGTATTGTTACAATTAAAGTTATATTTTTTATATTTTGATGAGATTTTTTATTTTTATTTTTGTTAATTAAAAATCATTGTTAATAAAAAATATTATTTTAATTTTAATAATATGTTTTAAATATTAATAAAATTGTATAGTCTCTGCAATACCATGAACATATATAGGCAGAGTATATATTATCAATGGAATATTTAATAATAAAAATATTAATAAAAAATAATAAAATTTGATCTAATTTAATAGTTATTAATTTTAGTAATAATTAATAAATATTAAATAAAACAAATTTGAGTTATTTTTCTTTGTTTTTTTAGCATTATTATATTATCAGTTAATTAATACGCCAAATCTATGTAAGTTGACTATTACTTAATTAACATTCATCAGAAACTAAATGATGTCAATAATGATACTATTTATATCAAACAGTTGCTCAAAACATGAACCGCTAGCGATCAAGGACAAAGCCAAACTCAAAACGCACATAAGGAAAGGGATCCTGAAAGGTAAAAGTGATATTTCATTCTTTTTAATGAGAAAATCAAAGGAGAATATATTTATTCTTTTTAATATATTAGTGCGTCGTGTTGTATGTACTATGTAGTAAAAATTTTTATTGTTTTTTTTCATAAAATATAATTGATCTTTATTTTATGGTGGAAACTCACGTGCAGTTGACTTCACCTGAAAGTTGATATCTGAGAGTTGTTAGATAATTTGACTGATTTGACTAAATTTTTATCTAACGACTCTCAGATATCAATTTCACGTAAAGTTGACTACGCCTGAATTTTCACCTTATTTCATAGAGAAATATCTACCAAAAAAAAATACAAATATTTCTCATCCTTCATTTTTATTATTATTATTATTATTTGCAATTTTCATTAAAAAAAATCTAGGTCTAATCAAGGAGAATATGATATTTTGTACCAATTGACAAGTGACATCAAACTATAGAGGATTATATTACCCCACCAGTTCAATTTTCGTGCTATAGCCTTACAATGTAGACACAGTGAACGTCCCAAAGTAAATGGTACATAAAAAAAGAAGACAAAGTGAGGATTTGCATTCCCTTTTTTTTTCTTTTTCTTTTTTTACGTCATTTCCATCAATTCTCCGTAGGGGGGAAAAGCTTGAAGCATTTGTGTATGTGTTGTTAATTCGTGTACATGCTTTTTAATCAAGTGTCACGTTCTGATCTTGAGACTCAAATCAAGAAGGATTTGCTTCAAATGGCTCAAAAAATTATCGTTTTTGAAGTGGGGGGATAAACTCGATTAAAGGGGAACGTTAGGCGGAGAAATTAAAAATAAATAAATGAAATAAAATAGAAGGGGATACGATAAAATGCACTAACTAAACGTGAAATGAAATAATGGGCCACGGAGAGAGAAAGGGATGAGTACTACGTATGCGTTTGAAGATAAGCATTCAAGGGCTTTACGCAAATTAGTGAGGCAAGGTAGCTATATAAAGTTGGAATATGATTGTATTGAAATTAAAAAAAAAAAGATAATAAGAATAATAATATTGCCATGCACAATGCATATATCATATTATGGTTATTGGGTGGTTCCCTTGCTCCTTCCTATATAGAAGAATTAAGCAGATGAATGTGCAAAAAAATAGATATAGATAAGGTGTGATGCAATAAACCACTTGTGTTGTTGGGTAGTACCTTTTATTTGTCTATATACTAGCAAAGCCTCCTGTGTCTTGTAATGTTATTAGTTGCTTTATCCTGTTTTATTTTTATCACTACGTCAATGAAGTGATCGTTGCTCGTTCATTATTATTATTACATGGACATGGGGGGTGCCAATTAGGCCTCTCTATCTCTGATATGATTCCATTTCTTTCTTTTTCGGTGCTGCTTTCTTGAGCCCTGCCCAATCATTGCCTCATAATGCATGCCCTCCTAAGATATGTATCATTTATTTTCATTTCTTTTTGCTTCTGTTTTGATTTGATTATTCATCCATGGCTGCCATACCATGTGTCATGCATCACCTTTCTTGTGGACCTAGCTTACCTCATGCTTTAATTCAATCATATCCTTGCTCCTCTTACATGCATGCTTCCTTTTATTCTTCCCTCCTAAAACTATTTTTCTGGAAACTTTAAATCCATAAATAAATAAATATAAGAGAAAGTCTAAACACCAACATTCTTATTAAAATTTAGTTTGCGCTTAACCAACAAAAAAAAAATGAATAATCTCACACTATTAAAAAATATTAATGATGACTAATTAATGACTACAAAATAAATTACAAAAATTGCTGACTTCTAACACTCCTCATATATACAGGGAATATATCCAGTGAGAATGGATTGTTCATATGAAATGTGAGAATGTAATTATTTTCGTTAAATTAAATTTAATGGCCAAAATTAAATCTACTTTAAAAGTTAAATTAAAATTAAAATTACTACTACTCCTTCTCTTTCTCTAGCCAAAAGTGAGATTTCTCTGGCATCTTTATCTTTTTTCCTTGATCTTATGTTTGGATATCAAAAATTAAATCTCTAATATTTTAATATTTTTTTGTGTTACGTTATTATTTTTACTGTTAGTTTGGTTATTGTCATCGCTCTTCCTTGTAGTCATTACTGTCGTCATTGCCGCACATTAAAATAGATTTAATCTTAGCCATTAAATTTAATCCAACAGTAATAATTACATTCTCACATTCTCATATAAATAACTCATTTTCACTAGATATATCTCCTTTCTTTCTCTCTCTCTATATATATATATATATATTAAATAAG
>NC_029774.3:107555988-107557456 GCF_000817695.3 Arachis duranensis | reverse complement strand
TAGCATTATTTTTTTTAAATTTAATCTTATAAAAAAAATAAATAAATAATTATATCTCTTATACAAATTTTTCAAAATTTTGGTGATAATAATTGAATGCATTACTACTTGCTAGGTAATGCTGATCCTTAATTAATAATCTGACTAACAAGCGATTGGATATTACCTACTTATAATTGGTTGGGATACATGAGTTAATTAAGCCTCACCTCTATAATGGTATAAAATTTTTTGTTTCAAAGTTCGCATAAACTTCCAAGTCTTTTAGAACTTTCGCACTTCCTTTTTTCTGCTCCCCTATAAAAGTTTCGTCTTCACATGCCTTAATTCATCAAGAGAAGTATACGGAATATGTTTATAACAGCTTTTGAATTAAAAGTGACTCCTTTGCATATATAATATGAACCAAAGTTGCTATTTGCAAATAGAAGAGATTACTCTTTACTAGATTGATTGTGCCTGCCTAACATTGAGGTAATAATACTCTGCGCCCGTGCTACGTACCAAAAGAAGAGAAAAAAATGTTAGAAATATAATTATTCATATTACTTTTTAGCTTAAACTTTTAAAATGAATGATTTTATGATATGATATCAGAACTTTATGTTCAAAAAATTTAGAATTCGATCTTTGGTCTAAAAATAAAAAATTAACATAAGACAAATGAAAAAAGAAAAAAATATTATATAAAAATTAAACAAATTCAAAAAAGACTTGAAGAAAAATATTAGAAATCATCTCATGTGACAGAAAACACACCATCGTCTTATATCTATTGTATGGTCTAAATTTTGCTATGTGCCGTGGACCTTACATAAAATTTATTTTAATTCATTCCATACAATGTTATGTACGTAACCATATGCAGACCACATATTTAATTCACTCTTCTTTTAATTAGGACTACCTAAAAATTAAAAGTTGTCCTAAAGAGAGTGACTATATATCCATGTGTGTGCACTATGACTATATATATTCCTACCTCGTCCGTCCTTTGATGAAAGTGTCTTCAACCACAGTGTGAGTTTCACACCATAAATTGTGAATTGTTTTACTTTATGGAATATACTTGATCGTTATTCTCTTTCCTTGTTATTAAAATAAGTGTTTCTTTTAATTTTTTTAACTTCATTAAAACTAACATCTGCTTTTTAGTTTTGATTTTTATAAAAATTTTAATTTCTTTAGATTTTAGTATAATAAAATTTAAAAGATCTTAGTTTTAGTACATCTTGCTAAGACAAATTAAAAAAAAAAACTTTATAAGAATAGATTAATTTTTATAGTCATCTTTGAGACACTTATTATGTGGTCATTGTAATTTAATAACAGAGGTGGGTTTGACTTGGTAATAAGTTAGCAAGAGTAGAGAATATATATAACGCTAAGAGAAGATATATATAGTCATAGTGATAGTGATATAGTCAAAATATATGATAGTCATTTATTCAAATAGAAAACGTAGTCT
>NC_029774.3:107532620-107555938 GCF_000817695.3 Arachis duranensis | reverse complement strand
AAATTAAAACAGATATAAGAAAAGGAAAGACGAAAGCTAAGACAGTCAAAAAGAGAGAGAGAATAAGGACCCCTTTTTCCCATTATTATTGAATTATACGTATATTCAGTTTGCAATATGATCAAAGCATTATTGAATAGAAGTGGTATGGTAGTTGTTCCTCCATAGTAAATCTGAGGGTAGATATAACTCGTCTTGTTCAGAGATTAAACCTTTTTTCATCTAAAATAGAAGAAGTATATGTCGATTTCAAGAAAAACGATAGCAATATGTACCTGTAAAAACGCTTTAATGTTTACGTCAATAAGAGTAAAAAACGAATGCAATATATATTCGAAGTGAATAACATATTTTTTAAGTAGTTAGAATTTTTTGTGTTTATAGAGTATTATCTCTTTGAAGTAGTTGAAATATGTTTTTGATATTTTGATAACTACCCTTAATTTATTTTTAAAATAGTTTTATTATTGTTGAAATTCTCTCTAACAGAAATAAATCACGTTTTATTTATTTTATTTGGATTTCAATTTATAAGTATAATGAGGTCGGAGTATAACTATCATATCAGCAGTAATATAAAAATAGTGAGTTTGTGATCATGTATGTGTTGTGTTAAAGTTAGGTCACAAAAAGTGCTACTTACAAATTCATTATGACGCAGAAATAATAATGCAAATTTATTGATGAGTTATCATAGATTGATTGACCGCTAATTGAGACAAACTAAAATCTTAACAGAATTTCATATATACATTCTCTCTAAATTCTCTTTATTATGTTCACACATGCATAAGGCTTTTGAATGAGTATACATGCACAACTACTTTAAAAAATGACCCAAAAATCTGATATTGATACTACTACATACTCGTAATATATTAGCCGCAAGTTAAAATATGCTTTTATCCCATATCATGATGGATATCACTATCATATCTTAGTTGATATGCAGCAATAATAATAATGTGCATTCAATATATACACTACTTACAAATTACAACAAATTAAAGGTGAAGACTCAGACTCAGATATATAGTGATAGTATGCATAGAATAAAGAGTGTACTCATTTAAAAAGAAAAAAGAAAAAAAAAAAGAGAGATCTGCATTGATTTTTCTCTCTTTCTCTATATCTCTGCACTATCGAAATATATATGTATGCAAACAAGCACTCAAATTAAAAGGCTGCTTCAACATATATATAGGGGGACAAAAAAGATAAAAAGCCACTCATCCTTGAGAACTTTACATCACAAATGAGATAATTATCTCATCGGCAAGGGATCTTCATCTTACCCTTTGAGGGGCCACCAATTTCGGAATTTTAATTTACACATGTGCATACTAATTAACATCAATACTAATAAGATCTGCTTTTTAATTTATTTATGATCATGTTGATTAAGCAACTCATGTGAAACCAGAAACTGAAACCAGAGTTGCATGTGATCAACTTAAATAAGGGGTTTTATAAAGAAAATAAAAACGAAATAAAATTATTACACAATTCTATTAAGATGGTTTTAATTACATTTCGTATCCTTTTTTTATATATGAATCTGGTTTAAAACAACGAAAAAGAAATAAACATAAATCATAGTTCGATCCAACATTTAAGAGATATAAAGCATATAAAAATGAGTAAAAGTACTATTTCTACATTAAAATTGATAACAAAAATGAGGTATTATATATCTGTATGAAAATATATATGTTGTTGAATTTATTTTTAATATATATTTTATATTTTAATATATATTTTATATTAAAAATTAATTAAAAATAACCTACAAAATTACAAATAAATTGTGATTTTGGCTTAATATTTATGACCCATAAATTGTGGCTGTTTTAAACCACGTTTTATTGCATCTATACAAATATTTAAAGTTGTATTTATTTACAAATATAGAACATTGAAATAGTAAACAAAAATTGTATTTAGTAGATGAGACATGAATAGAAGCATTATATTTAAAGATATTAAATTAGTGTATTTTATGTCTATTTTGATAGAAAAAACAAACACTAATAAGAGATACAATTTATTTTTTATTTTTTATTTTTTATTATTCTTGTTAGTTTTTTACAATTATATTTTTTTTAATTTTTTAATAAAAAAATGAGAATAAATTGGACATTCATAATTTGTTCTAGTTTATCACCAAATAAAATACAAAAATACTAATTTTTGTGTCTTATTCTCAGTGTCTTGTCTTATCCTATTCTCAAAATAAAACGCAGCCTAAAAGAGATTTTTTATGATCTATTTATTTGTGTTATAATATTGTTACTTATATCGGATCTCTTAAAATCTGAAAATAAATTTCATAAATATTAAATTTTTTTAAAATAATTAATTTTAATTATTAACATGATTATCGAAATATAATTTGTTTGGTTATTTTTTCTAAGGGTCAGATTAGGTAAATAATTTAATTAAGTTTTTTTTTAAAAAATAATTTAAAACATAAAGATTTATATTAAAAGTATAAATTATTTTGTATTTGAATAGTTATTATAGAAAAACTTGTTTTAAAATTATGTAATAAATATGAGTGAAAAAATAACTTTTGAAAAGGAGAAAAGTTAAATTTTTTACTTTTTCAAAAATTTTTAAATAACTTTTCATTAAGTTAAAAATATATTTAAAAAAGTATACCGAATATTATGATTTTTTATAAGTTAAAAGTCCAAAAAAATAACTTTTGAAATTTTATAAACGAATTCAAAGTGCCATTTAACATTGTTATATGGTTAAAATTCTTAAAAATTGTTCATTTTGACCAAAAAATAAAATCATCGATTTTGAGAAGAAATAAATTATTTTTTTACATTATGTTTCATTGTTTCTCCTCCCACAATTAAGTTATTATTATTTAAATATAATACTTAAATGATTTAACTAAGTGAGTAATATCATTTAAATATACAAATAATTGCTTCACCATTTTTTTTCTTTCTACCAAAATTTTCTCTTTTATCCTCCCTTTAATTTCAGTCAAAATACTTTGGCTTGTGACTTGTGAGCGTGTAAATCGTGTTATTGAACCATTTAATACTAATAATCGTATGTGGCCATTATCCACAATTTACTAACGTTTTTTCAAACTAAACTCGTGGTTCTAATTCAAGATTTATACTAACTAATTGGTAGTTCATAAATTATAAGTTTTATCCACAATAAAGTGATTTTGTTCGACCATTTACACATAAACTTATGTACCAAATTCGTGGTTTGTTACTAGTATTTTTACTTGTAATAATATTATAAAAATATATATTTTTTAAAATTATAATTCATTTTGTTCTGATAGTATAAATTATGTATAAAATATAATTATTTTGTGTCGACATAAAAGATATATAAAATCAAACATAAAATAAAACTATTTTTACAAAAAAAAAAGTAGGTTGACAAAAGTCTAGCTAAAAAGATTAATGTATCTATAGATAAAAAATCAAATAATAAAATTTTTAATTATTATTTTTATATAAAAAAGTCTAATTTTTTATTAATAATTAATTTTAATATTCGTTATCGAAAATTTGAAATAATTTAACGTATATACTTTTACATTTAATTAGGTATTAAGTCTGTTGCACAAATAGAAATAATTAATTTTTATACTTGTTATTTAAAAATAATATTTTTTCTCTCTATATATAAATATAATTAGATATTAGTATAAACAAATTATACGGATAGTTATAAAATTAACTCAAAACTAATTTTTTTTAAAACAATTGAATCTTGATTCTAACTTTTAATTATAACATTAATATTCTCTTCAAATTATATGTAATAAATATTTGAAAGAAGAGAAATGAAAATATAGATTAAAAAGATAAACGGTGAAAATTTAAAACTAAATAAAAAACTAAAAAAATATGTATATAATAATAATAATATTTTTTATTTGATTTATATTATTTTGTTTTCTGTAGAACAAAAAAGTAGAAAAAATAGAGAATGAGAGAAAAGAGAAAAAAAGATAAAGATGAAAAATGAGAGTGAGAGTTTGTTAATTTTGAAAGAAAAAATTTATTTTAATTATAATAAAAAATATCGGATGACATATTTTGATTTGTCAAATGACTAATATAAAATATAAATTATATATAGAATAAAAATGATAAAGAGAAATAGAAAAATGGAGATAGGTAGATGAGAGAATTTAGGAAGAGAGTTTATTAATTTTGGAAAAAAATATTTTTGCTCAATTTTAATAATAGTCTTATGTGATACATTTGATTATTAAATTAGATAGTAATATATGATACATAATATAGGTATATTTCAATTTTAATTTTAATATTTCAATTTTAATTTTAATGCAATTAAAGAATGTCATGTTGTACATTTTGATTGTCAAATTAGTAATTAGTCATTGACATTAATATTAATAATGATATATAAAATAGATAGAGTGGTTGAAGAAATGAGAAAGTTAGAGAAAGGAAGATGGAGGAGGGGAGAACTCTTTAATTTTGGAAGAAAATATTTGATTTCAATTACAATGAGGAAGTGAAATGTGGCACATTTTAGTTGTAAAATTAGTATGGAGGAGGAAAGAATTCTTTAATTTTAATTACAATGAGAGAGTGACATATAGCACATTTTGGTTGTAAAATTACTAAGGATAAGAGGAGAATTTCTCTTGGCACTATGCATGTCCATGGAAATGGCCGGTCAGATAGTACGGACTAGCGGGTGATAATCATGATTGATCTAATATCCAGTTGATCTCTTCATGACTGGTGTGATAATCTGTAATGACTGTTGTTTATTGTTGATAAATGTCACATGGGATTCAATCATATGAATTCTTTACTTAAACAAGATGTGAAGCTTTATTCTTGAGACCTAGCTCTTCATACCAATTGAAGGTTTTTGTTGGCCTAGAAAAGGGGGTTGAATCTATGACCTTCTTTTAAACTTGATTAATTTTGTCTCAAACCAGAAAATGTAACTTAACTTCTGTTCTGTCTATGAGATGGATTATGCAGGAGACAATTTTTTTGTCTCATAAATCGTGAAAAACATAATCAATGCAGGAAAGAAGAAGATGACGCAATCATATATCCTAGTTCAGTTGCCTCATGCAATGCAACCTACATCCAGTCTCCACTACAACAGTGGTAAAATTTTCACTATCATATCAAATATTACATACTCTAAGTCCCTAGGTTTCAACTTAATTCTATCTGGGACAAATCAAGCTTCTACCTAAACTTGACTTGGCTAGGCAACTTCTTAGACTCTCAACATACTAAGGCTGCATTTATTTTTGGAGATAGGACAGAACATGACACTGAGACAGAGACAATAGAACAGAGCACTAAAAATTATCTTTTGTGTATTGTGTTTGGATATGATGGACAAGACACTAATGTAATGTCCAGTATTATGTTTGGATACACATGGACAAGACTAAAATATTATATAAAATGACTAAAATAGTCATGTGATTCCAAATTTTTTAGTATAAACTAATTTAATAAATAATAAGAGTACATAGGAGTACAGACAGTGGAAACTTAAAAAAAATATTTGAAGTAGTCAAAAATTTTAATAAAAAATTATATAATAGTATTTATATTAAAATAAAATTTATAAATATAATTATTTTATTTTAAAATTTATTATTAATATGTAGGAATACATATGGTTAAGATTAACAAAAAAATAAATTTGAGTTTGATTAATAAAAAATTTTGTTTAAGTTAATAAGTCAAAATAATTTTAAATAAAAAATTAATTTAAAAAAAATTCATATTTACATGAAAAAACAATTAGTTTTTGCATATAAAAATCTATTTTTATTTTAAAAAAACTAATTTTTTTTATCTAAAAACTGATTTTTCTTTATAAAAAAAATTGATTTTTCTTTAAATTATATAAAATCAATTACAATTTATAAATTATTTTTTAGCATTTTAAAAGATCAATTTTATTTTTGATAATATTTATCTTTCAAAAGTTTTAAGATTAATTATTTTTGTTATCATTTTTACTACAAATCAAATAATATAATATAAGGTTAAAATGGTATTGAAGTAAAACGATAAAAAAAAAGGAATTATCTACCCCCAATAAAAAATTCTACAGAAAGGAGAGAGCACCTAGAAAAGAAAGAGATAGAGAAAGAACAGGAAGAAAAAAGTATCTCTGAACAATGCAATAGGAAAAATAAGAAGGGGTAATAGTGAAAAAAAAAAGGAAAACAAAATTTATAAAATTGTCCATGTCTACTCTTCCAAATCCCGTGTCCATCATTGTCCTTCGTGAAAGAGTGGACACAAAAGTATAAAAAACTGTCTCAAAGACAATATGTCCACTGTCCATGTCTCTGCTTCCAAACACTTTTTAAACAAGTATTGTTCATGTCTCCATGTCCTGCCCCCGAAAACAAATGCTACCTTAGAGAGTATGAGGCATTACTTTCTTTCTTCACCAAAGACACTGAAATTCCATAACCACGAATAAATATTCAATTAACTCTAATATTTTTTACACTAGGAAAGACTTAATTATAAAATTAAAGCAGTATAGGGACCTAATTGAAAAAAAAAAGTATATGAACCTAATTAAAAATTTGGTAAAATTATAAAGACTAACAAAATAATTAAACCTAACAGAAAAAAGGGATTTAGGATAAAAAGGATTTGAGAGTTGTAATAAACTATACGGTTAGTTGGTTACCGGACGGTTCGGGAGGGGGATTTGAGATGGTAGAAACGCCTTGATCGGTGTGACTGTGCGAGAGGTGATCAGCCGGGAAGACGAGGTCTCGATGTGGAGAGAAAAGGGGAGGGGGTGTCACCTGCAAAGACACTCCGACGCCCTAATCAGTTAGTGTGCAGGCAAAAGGTGGGTAGGTGGTATGTGACGTACCTTGGGGGAAGGATATGTCCTTCCCCATTTATACCGTGTCAGAGGTGGCCCTGCAAGGACGGGCCCACCTTCCTCGAAACTTCCTCACAGCTGTAGTGGAGAGCTGTCAAGGACGCGTGTCCGGGTTGCGTGGCGAGTATTGCGTGTCCGACCGTTCGGGTCGGGTCCTCAGTAGGTCGGGTTGACCCGCAAATGGCTTGGGCCAGGCCATAACAGTGCCCTCAACGCGCCGGCAATTAGCCGCACGGGTTGTTGGTGGCGTGTTATCTCTTCGTTCGCGGTCGTCAGGTCGGTTGTCCGTGGAGGGGACGCGCCTCTCGTGTGCGTACCCGTTCGTTGTTGGGACGATCATTCGTCGCCTCGTTCCTCGCACGGAGCATTGAATGCTCATAATGGATTGAAAAACCCTGTATGCAAAGACCATTTTGCCCCCAGGCCTTTCGCGCTCTCTCTACGGCAGTTTTAAACAGTTTCGCATTAGTTTTCTTTTTCCATTCTTGCTTCTCCTAATCACTTTTGCTTCTCCTTTTTCTGCATTCTCCATTATCCAGAAGCTCATTTCAACATTCCTGTGCGTCCCACTCTTTTTCAAGTTTTTTCCATTAATCCAGGTAATCATCGTTCTCTTCCCTCTTCTGCCTCAATGGTTTCATGCATGTTCATTGTATGTGCTTGCTGCTTGTTATTTGATTTTTGTAGAATAGACACCTTTTTTCTATCAAGTAGGGTGTGTTAGGGGGGTTACAATTCTGGAATAACCCTTATTTGGTTTTACCTTTAGGTACGCTTAGTTTGAGTTGTAGGATAGGTGAAGTGTGGTTTTTTGGATTTTTCCGGGCTTCCGACCTCACGGACTAACCGAGCGGTGCCCCTACTGTAGGTATGCCTCGTGTCGTCGCCCGGGCTTCCACCTCCGATGCGGATTACGACTCGTACGCTTGGGTGGTTTTCAATCTCAGGGACTCCCCCAACCAGATGGGTGAGGAGGAGCTCACGAAATTTCGTCAGGCCGAGTACCTGTGTGGGGGTACCGATGAAGAGGCCAATTATGATGTCTATGTTCCTTCTCCTCATGAGCGGTTGTATGAACTCAACTTCAATGCCCCCCGGATTGCCGACTAGATCTGGTTTTATAAGGCTATGTTCACCCAAGTAGGGGTTCGCATCCCTTTCTCTTCCTTTCAGATGGGTCTTCTTAATCGGATCTCGGTGGCGCCATCTCAGCTGCATCCGAACAGTTGGGCTTCAATCTGCTGCTTCGAGATGGTGTGCGAGTACTTGGAGCTGCCGGTGTCTGTTGATGTCTTTCTTTATTTATTTAATCTTACGAACCCTTCCAAGGAGGGGAAAGCGAGGAAGGGGTTTATGTCTTTCCGATCTGCCCAGGGACGGAGGATATTTGGCTTGTTCGAGGACTCCTATCATGGGTTCAAGGACAAGTATTTTAAAGTTCGTCCGGTTAAGGGTCGTCACCCCTTTTGGTTGTCGTTGGAGGGGGAGCGCCTCATCCCGACGTACTAGAGCTTCGGGGTGGGGTCCAACCCTTTTATCAAAGTCACTTACAAAGGGATGTCGGCCGTGGACCAAAAGGTAGCCGATGTACTGTGAGCTGTTTTTGGGAGAAATCAAGTGAATCTCCACCTCCTTATGGGTAGTTGGGATGTCGCCCGAGATTATATTCGTGAGTCGTCTTCGTCGTGTTGTCATTTGCATGATTGTTTGTTTTGCCTTGCTATATTAATTACTAACTTGTTCGTTTCTTGCTTGTAGTGGGGATGTCTGCCGAAGTGACCGATCGCAAGAACTTGTTCAAGACTTTCTTGGAAGAAGATGCTGGGGAAAAGGCCGGGGAGTAGCCAGTGGTGCCTCCCGGGAACGAGGGGGAGCAAGTAATACCCACACCTCCTGACGTCGTCATGTCGGATAAGGATGCCGGTGTGATGCATGATTCCCCTGTTCCCAAGGACGTGGCTAGCACCGGGCACTCATCTTCTGTTCAACAGGCCGAGGATGAGGAGTTGAGGGTTATCCCAACGCCAAAGAGGCAAAGGTCGCATTCTAGCCCGGAAGGGGTCCTCACCGTTATGGAGAGGAACTTTGATGCTGGTGCGTTTATAGACTCCCAACTGCTTCCCGGCACAGAGGAGCATTTCCATGGTACCGACCTCTCGGGGCAAGCGTGGTGGATGTATCGCACTCTCCTTCGCGGTTCGGCCATAGCCCGAAAGGCTGAGTTTGAGTTGTCGGGCATGGCGTCGCTGCGCCGGAAGCTTGAGTCTGCCGCCACGGCCAATAATAAATTCAAGACTCAAGTGGAAACACTCTAAGGGCAGCTGTCCAAGGCGAAGAAGGAGCTTAAAACTACCGAAGAGAAGGCCACTTCTGCTGAGGAAAAGTTGAAGACTACTAATGCTTCTGTGTCTCGCTTGACCGAGCGGGAGATGACCCTAGAAAGCCAGTTGAACGCTGCGCAAAGTCGAGTGGTCGCCTTAGAGAAGGAGCGAGATACGGCCATTGCGGCTGCTAAGTCTGCTCGGGAAGAGGCGGAGGAGTTCAAGAAGAAGCACAAGGAGGTGAGAGAGCAAGGAAAAAATGCGATCTTCATGACCGAAGATGCTCTCAAGGCTCAGGTGAAGATTATTGCTCCCGATTTCGACACGTCGGCAATCGGCATTTTCAAGACCATCAAGGATGGCAAGATCATCGATATGCCGAGGAAGTGATTTCCTGTACCTTATATTTTTATGGGTTTGTTGTAGAACCTTTTTTGAAACTTTGAAACCTTTTGTCGTACTTGACTTTGTTAACCGTTTGGTCGGTTTATGGATACCATTTTCTGCTTATGTTGCTTTCGTTTCTGCTTATTATGTTGATTTCGTTTGTCCGTTTGCTCATTTGTTCGTTTTACCGTTACGCTGGTATTTCGTCGGAGTCGAGTTCTCTCTTTGTTGCGGCCGTTTATTATGGCCTTAACTTGAGGGGCTCCCGGGGTGATCAGTCCCGGGGCCGCGTATTGTTTATCTGGTGCTCCTTGTGAGGAATTCGCTTACACGAGGAGTGGGTTAAGAAAGGTAGATAAAACGCAACATAAAGTTTTGACAAGGACTATTCAATCGGTAATTAAACAAAGTCTATTTTCATAGTAAAGGTGCTATTACAAAATGAACCACTTAGCTTGTTTGGTCGCCATGTATGGGCTAGGAGTAGAATCTTCTCAGGTTGCCCGCATTCCATGTTCTCGGGATTTCCTTGCCGTTGAGCTTTTCTAACTTGTAGGCCCCTTTGCCAATCACCTCTCTAACTCTGTAGAGGCCCTCCCAATTTGCCGCAAGTTTTCCTTCTCCTGGGGTCGGTAGACCGATGTCGTTGCGTCTCAGGACGAGGTCGCCTTGTTCAAATTCTCTTTTGAGCACTTTGGTATTGTAACGCAGGGCCATTCTTTGCTTTAATGCCATTTCTGACAAGTGGGCCATCTCTCTGGCCTCATCCACTAAGTCCTTTTCCACAGCTTCCTCTACTCCCTTTAAGAGTAGTCGTGGGCTTGGTTCACCGATTTTCACAGGTATTACCGCGTCTAGCCTGTATGTTAGTTGGAAGGGGGTTTCCCCCGTGGATGACTGCTCGGTTGTTCGGTAGGACCAGAGGACCGAGGCGAGTTCGTCGGCCCAAGTACCTTTTTTTATTATCCAGCCGCTTCTTGAGTCCTAGTAAGATGATCTTGTTTGCGGACTCGACCTGGCCATTTGTCTGGGGATGTTCTACCGAGGAGAATTTTTGCCTTATGCCCAGGCCGGTGAGGAACTCTGTGAACTTCTTGTCGGTGAACTGGGTCCCATTGTCTGAGATGACGACATCCGGAATGCCAAACCGGGTTATCACCTGTCTCCATATGAACTTTCTACAATTGGATGAGGATATGCTAGCCAGTGGCTCGGCCTCTATCCACTTAGTGTAGTAGTCGATGGCGATGATGAGGTACTTAACTTGTCCTTGACCAACCGGGAAGGGTCCCAAGAGGTCAACTCCCCATTGTGAGAAGGGTCGGGAGGACGTTAAAAGGCTCAGTTCGGAAGCTGGTGCTTTGTGGAAGTTGGCGTTCTCTTGACACTTGACGCATTTTCTGACAAATTCTTTAGAATCCGTCATCATCGATGGCCAATAGTATACAGCTCGTATTAGCTTTCTTGCTAGGGCTTTGACCCATATGTGGTGGCCGCAACATCCTTTATGGACTTCCTTGAGTACGTAATCCGTCTGGTTGGGATGTAGGTATTTCAATAGGGGCTGGCTGAGCCCCTTTCTAAACAGCTGACCCTAGATGATTACGTACTTGGCTGCCTCCCTTCTCAGGGTTTTAGCATCCTTTTCGTCGTCGGGGAGTTTTCCACTTTCTAGGAAGTTAGTGATGTGGTCTAACCAGGAGGGGCTTAGTCTTGACAGGTGTAGGGTAACTGCTGGTTCCTTCATCATGCCTTGAATGAGAGACCGGTTGCCTTCTCCCGGTTTTGTGCTGACCAACTTGGATAGGAGGTCTGCCCGTGTGTTCCTTTCCCTTGGAACGTGTTGGATCGTGACTCCTTGAATGCCTTGCTCAATTCCTTGACTTTTTCTAAATACTTTTGTAATAGCGAGTCTCTGGCTTGGTAGCTTCCGTTTACTTGCGAGGTGACGACCTGTGAATCGCTGCATATCTCCAGCCTTGTCGCTCCGACTTCCTTTGCCAGGGCTAAGCCTCCCAGGAGGGCTTCGTATTTTGCTTGGTTGTTCGAAACGGGGAACTTGAACTTGATCGACTACTCGTATACGACTCCAGCTGGGCTCTCGAGGATGATCCCGGCACCCCCGGACGTTTGGTTGGAGGCCCCGTCAACATGGAGCCTCCACCGTGTGCCCGTCTCTTCGGTTGGATCCCCCGTCACTTCTACCAGGAAGTTTGCCATTGCTTGCGCCTTAATCGCATGCCGAGGTTCGTATCGTATGTCATATTGGGAGAGCTCAATGGACCAAGTCATCATCCTTCCTGCTAAATCGGGTTTTTGGAACACTTGTCGGATTCCTTGGTCCGTTCTAACGACAATCTGGTGGCCTTGGAAGTATTGTTTTAATCTTCGAGAAGAGGTCAGGAGCGCCAGAGCTAGCTTCTCCAGTTTGCTGTATCTCAGTTCTGCCCTTTGTAGGGCTCTACTCACAAAGTAGACTGGTTGTTGAGCCTTTCCTTCCTCTCGTATAAAAACCGTTGCCAGGGCTTCCCCCATTATGGCTAGGTATAGGGATAGCGGCTCTTCGGCCTTGGGCTTTCCGAGCACAGGGGGTGTCACTAGGATTTTTTGAAGTGTCTGAATGCTTCCTCGCATGCAGGAGTCCACTCAAATGCTATTCCTTTTTTCATCAGACTGAAGAAGGGCAGGGCCTTTGCTGCCGAGGCTCCGAGGAATCGGGATAACGAGGTGAGGCGACCTGCCAGTCTCTGAACATCCTTGACACAGCCCGGGCTCTTCATTTGGAGTATTGCTTGGCATTTCTCGGGATTGGCTTCCACTCCCCTCTGGGTTGTCATGAATCCTAGGAACTTTCTAGCTTCCATGGCGAAAGCGCATTTGAGGGGGTTGAGCCTCATGCCATGTTGTCGGAGAGATGCAAATACGCTTCCCAGGTCGCTTAGGAGGTCATCAGGCTGCGTAGTCTTTGCGAGGATGTCGTCCACATAGACTTCCACTGTCTTGCCTATGAGGCTGCCAAATATTTTGTTCATCAGCCTTTGATATGTTGCCCCTACATTTTTCAGGTCGAATGGCATCATCTTGTAGCAATAGGTTCCTCCGGGTGTTATGAATGATGTCTTGTCCTCATCGGGTCGGTGCATCGGTATTTGATTGTAGCCGGAATAGGCGTCCATGAAGCTCAGATACCAGTACCCCGCCGCCGCGTCGATGAGGGCATCTATGTTGGGAAGGGGGAAACAGTCCTTGGGGCATGCCTTGTTGAGGTCAGAATAGTCCACGCACATTCTCCATTTGCCACTGTGCTTTTTTACTAGAACTACATTTGACAGCCA
Source organism: Arachis duranensis (assembly GCF_000817695.3). Classification (NCBI taxonomy): domain Eukaryota; kingdom Viridiplantae; phylum Streptophyta; class Magnoliopsida; order Fabales; family Fabaceae; genus Arachis; species Arachis duranensis. The sequence continues at coordinate 107,542,986 of NC_029774.3, read as the reverse complement.
GGTCGAGTAGTCTAGTTCTCGTATAAAGCCTGCTTCTAGGAGGCTGGCCATCTGCCTGGCCACCTCCTCTGCTCTCTCTTGGGACATCTTCCTTCTCCTTTGGGCCACTGGGCGAATGTCCGGCTTGACGGCCAGGTGATGTGACATGACTTGGGGTCTATGCCCGACATATCGGCTGGTGTCCAAGCGAATAGATCTCCATTGGCCATGATCATCTCTACTAGAGGCCTTTTCAACTCATGTGGGAGGTTTCTATTAACAAACGTGAACTTTTCTTCTGTGTCGCTGACCCTGAACTTCTCCAGGTCCCCCTCTGGTTCTAGTCTCGACTTATCGTCGACTCTGGCATCTAGGTCGGCAAGAAACACCCCGGACGCTTCTTTAGACTTCTTCCTCAAGGAGAGGCTGGCGTTGTCGCAAGCGACTGCCGTTTCTAGATCTCCTCTTATGGATCCTACAGATCCGTCATCAGCAACAAACTTCATAACCAGCAGCCTCGTGTTGATTACCGTCTCTACATCGTTAATCATTTTCCTCCCCAGGATGATGTTGTAGGCAGTGGAGTCCCGTAGAACCATGAACTCGGCCATTATTGACCTCCGTCCTTGTCCCTGTCCCACGGAGATCGGCAGAGATATTACCCCGTCTGGCTTGATGAAGTGGTCGCCTAACCCTATGACACCGTGCTGGTGGGTCGTTAGGTCAGCGTCCCGTAATCCCAGCGCATCAAACACGTTGCGGAATATAATGTTCGAGTCTGCCCCCGTGTCTACAAGGATTCGTTTGACGAGACCGGTTCCCACCCTGGCCGTGATGACCATGGGTGGGCTTTCGGGGGCTTCGTCGAACCACTAATCTTCTGGGCCGAAAGAGATGGTTGGAGACCTCTTGGAACTTCGTGTCGACGAGGAGGAGACTGCCAGGACTCTGGAGTCTTTCTTGTGCGCTGATCTCGACTTTGGCACTGTGTTTTTGGCGGTCACCACGTTTCTTATGGTGAGGCCATGATCATTGTTCTCTGGCTCTTGTCGCCGTTTCACCGATCGGGCCTTGCTCTCGTCGTCATGGTCACGATGTCGCCTCCTCGGCTCTCTTATAAGGTTTGAAAATTCAGTCAGCTTTCCGTCCCTTATCGCCTGTTCTAGTGCATCCTTCAGGTCAAAGCAGTCCTATGTTTGGTGTCCATAGCCCTTGTGGTAGTCGCAGTAGAGGCTCTTGTTTCCCCCGGTGCGGTCCTTGAGTGGTCAGGGCTTCGACAAGATTTCTTTCTCGGCTATTTGCTGATAAACTTCCATAATAGGGAGGGTGAGTGGGGTGTAGTTGGTGAATTTTCCTACCCGGGGGAATGATCTGGATGCCTTGCTCGGGCCTCTGTCTCTGACTTGCTCCTTCTGCCTTTCTCCGTTACCGTGTTGCCTGGGTTGATTGTAGGAGGGCTGCCGTTTGTTGGCAGCCACAACTCGGCTAACTTCCTCATCGTTTATGTACTCTTTGGCTACGGTTTGGATCTCGTGCATAGTCCAGACCGGCCTTGTGGTGAGGTGTTTTCTGAAGTCCTCGTTAAGGAGACCGTTTGTCAGACAAAGGCTGGCCACCGAGTCGGTTAAGCCGTCGATCTCCAAGCACTCGTCGTTGAACCGGTCCAGGTATTTCCTGGTCGTCTCCCCGGGGCCTCTGGGTTACCCCGAATAGGTTGATCGGGTGCTTTGCCTTTGCTATCCGGGTTGTGAATTGAGCTAAGAAGGCATGGCTGATGTCTGAAAACCTATAGATGGACCCCTGTGGGGGCCGTTAAACCACCAAATCGCGGGTCCTGCCAGGGTGAACGGGAAGGCGCGACATCGGACCTCCTCTCCTACTCCTTCTAAGTTCATCCTGGCCTCGAAGGCCGTCAGATGTTCCAGGGGGTCTTGTGTCCCATCATACCTCATGTCCGTCGGCTTGTCAAAATGCTTTGGCAGCCGGACCTCGAGGACGGAATGGTGGAACGGGGTTGCACCCATTATTACAGGTTGTCGCTTCTCTCGGACCTACCTTCGTCCCTTTCGCGTTCTTCTTCGTTAGCTCGTGTTCTTCTATTTCGGGAGTATATGAGGGGGTCACGTCGTCTCCTCGGGCGCTTGCTCTCCTCCTGACTTCTTCTAGTCTCATATACCGGGGTGGACGCACGCCGGGAGTGGCTTCTTTGGGAGGTCCTTTCCCGACTCTCGGGAGAAGGGGAATAGTTTGGGTCAGAGGTGTTCTGGGTACGTTCCTGTTCCGCCAGGTGACGCTCCAGATTCTACACCCTGTGGCGCAGCTCTTGCATTATTCGGGCGCTGTCGCTGCCGGTTCCCTAGAAGGGGCGCCCTTCAGCAGCTCGTACGGTCGTCCCGGCCCGTCGTGGGGGATGGGGGATCTTGCTCTTCCTCTGGATGAAGCCACGGAGGCAACCCCCTGGGATTAGCCCTGCCGTCGAGCTCTGTCGCACCAGTTGCGATGTCCATCTAGGCGGTCCCCACAGACGGCGCCAATGTACGGTTAGTCGGTTACTGGACGGTTCGAGAGGGGGATTTGAGATGGTGGAAACGCCTTGATCGGTGTGACTGTGCGGGAGGTGATCAGCCGTGAAGACGAGGTCTTGACGTGGAGAGAAAAGGGGAGGGGTGTCACTTGCAAAGACACTCCGACGCCCTAGTCAATTAGTGTGCAGGCAAAAGGTGGGTAGGTGGTATGTGACGTACCTTTGGGGAAGGGCAGGTCCTTCCCCATTTATACCGTGTCAGAGGTGGGCCCTGCAAGGACGGTCCCACCTTCCTCAAAGCTTCCTCACAGCTGTAGTGGAGAGCTATCAAGGATGCGTGTCCAGGTTGCGTGGCAAGTATTGCGTGTCCGACCGTTCGAGTCCGGTCCTCAGTGGGTCGGATTGACTCGCAAATGGTCTAGACCAGACCGTAACAGGTTGCATACAAGAAATTCAGGCCAAGTTGAAGAGAACTATATTAAGAAAAACTAAATTTTAAACAAAAAAGTGAGAAATTAAACACTTGTCATAAATGATGGATCAAACTATTTTACCTCCATCGCTATAATGTAAAAAAAGAAAATGTAATACCTTTCGATTTTATCATCTCCAATGTAGATAGGAAGCATATCATCATTATCATTTAAATCTGCAAACAAAGCAATATAATTTAACCCTCTAATAATAATGTACAATTATCTTACAACACACATAAATTAAAGCAGAGGTTGTTATCAATCAATACCAAGAGAGTCAAGTAAAAATTCAACCGCTTTCCCTTTGTTCTAGTCAATCAATGGACGAACCTCTAAACCTTCAATTTAAAACCTTGTTAAAGAGCAATCATCATCATGATCTGGTGGGAGAACTTACAAATTACACACTTGTTCACACAAAACATGCAAATATAGATAAAAATTAAATAAAACCTGAAGGGAAAAGAAAGTTGTGGAAATAAGTGGGGCATTCTCATGTGGTTTGGTAGTGGGATACTCTTTCTTGAACTCGTTCTCTAAAACCTAAGGATTTTAGAATTTTAGAGATAAGTATAGCAGTTGGAATATCTGAATTCAATTAAATTAAAAATACAGTTGAAAAACATAGAAAAATGAATCGCAATTCAAGAAAGAAAGGAACAGATTTTATCGTTTAAAATTCTTGTATCTTCATTCTTAATTGCTTTTCCCACAATCAGTGAACTACATTCCACAACTATAGTAGTCTTTGACTACAGTGATATACATTGCTCAAGATTCATAATGTGTTTGGGATTAGATGAATCTTCAATAAGAGGCTGATAGAAGAGTTTATATGCTTCTATCACTTTAAGATACCACATTGCCTCCCGATCAGGCCATGATGAAAGATCAACAATCTTATGAACCTGTTATTATATTATAGTTCATTACTACATTTTGCTCCTAATTCCTTAATTAACCATTAGAGCATCTTCAACGGGAAAAAAATTGGAGCTCAGATACTGTTGTATCAGAGAGAAAGAAGAATTTACGTGTTGGAGTGAGAAGAAAATGAGTTCTTATTCTAATTTCGAGAAGAATAGGGACTCCTGTTATCCAATCAACACTTGCCATTTGGCAAATTAGTTAAACCCTCTGAAGGAGGATTGAGAGCAACGAATTATAACTTGCTATTTGACAAGTTATTATTTAAATAAATAATTATATTAAAATAAATAATTATATTAAATAATTAAATAATAATTAATTTAGTAATAATTATAATAATTAATTATATTAAATAATAATTAAATCGTAATTAATTTATTAATAATTATAATAATTAATTAGATTAAATAATTAAATTTTTATTTAATTAATGATTTATATTAATCATTTATGTCATAATTAATATTGAATATTATTTATATTAGTATATTAATGGTAATAATTATACTATGGAATACTATTTAGCAGATGGTATTTATCCTGAATGGGCCATATTTGTCAAATCAATCTCAAAGCCACAAGGGGAGAAACGCAAGTTATATGCACAATGCCAAGAAGGGCAAAGAAAAGATGTGGAGCGAGTAATCGGAGTGTTGCAAGCACGCTTTGCAATTATACGTGGTCCAGCTCGCTTTTGGGAAAAGAAGAAGCTTGCCAACTTAATGAGAGTTCGTATTATATTGCATAGAAATTTGGAGGCACAAGTGGGCCAGCTGAGTAAGAAAATCACTGAAACTCCTCCTAGTACTCTCCCAAGCAATACAGAAGAGAATCCAAAAAGAGAGTGCAAGACCATTGATATAATCACAATGGCCGAATCCAAAGAGGAAGGGGAGGACGTGAATCCCAATGAGGAAGACCTCATGGGACGTCTCCCAGACAAGAAAAGAGTTCCCTATTGAGGACCTAAAGGAATCTGAGGCTCATATAGAGACCATAGAGATTCCATTAAACCTCCTTCTACCATTCATGAGCTCTGAGAACTATTCTTCCTCTGAAGAGGATGAAGATGTAAGTGAAGAGCAAGTTGCTCAATATCTAGGTGCCATCATGAAGCTGAATGCCAAGTTGTTTGGTAATGAGACTTGGGAAGGTGAACCTCCCTTGCTTATTAGTGAACTAGATACATGGGTTCAACAAACTCTACCTCAAAAGAAACAAGATCCTGGTAAATTCTTAATACCTTGTACCATAGGCACCATGACCTTTGAGAAGGCTTTGTGTGACCTGGGATCGGGTATAAATCTTATGCCACTCTCTGTAATGAAGAAGCTGAAAATCTTTGCGATACAGGCCGCCACATTCTCATTAGAGATGGCAAACAAGTCAATAAGACAAGCTTATGGATTGGTAGAGGACGTGTTAGTGAAGGTTAAAGGCCTTTACATCCCTACTGATTTCATAATCTTAGACACTAGGAAGGATGAGAATGAATCCATTATTCTTGGAAGACCCTTCCTAGCCACAGCAGGAGCTGTGATTGATGTTGACAGAGGAGAATTAGTCCTTCAATTGAATGGAGACTACCTTGTGTTTAAAGTTCAAGGATCTTCCTCTGCAACCATGGAAAGGAAGCATGAAAAGCTTCTCTAAATATAGAGTCAAACAAAGCCCCCACAATCAAACTCTAAGTTTGGTGTTGGGAGGCCACAACCAAACTTTAAGCTTGGTGTTGAACCCCCACATTCAAACTCTAAGTTTGGTGTTGGGAGGTCCCAACAATGCTCTGTACATCTGTGAAGCTCCATGAGAGCTCACTGTCAAGCTATTAACATTAAAGAAGCACTTATTGGGAGGCAACCCAATTTTTATTTATCTATATTTTTTGTTCTTTTATGCTTTATTAGGTTCATGATCATGTGGAGTCACAAAACAATCGCTAAAATTAAAAACAGAATCAAAAATAGCAGAAGAAACAGCACACCCTGAAGGAAGAGCCTACTGGCATTTAAACGCCAGTAAGGAGCATCTGGCTGGCATTCAACGCCAGAACAGAGCATGAATCTGGCGTTGAATGCCAGAAACAAGCAGCAGTCTGGCATTTAAACGGCAGGATTGCACCTTGAGGAAAGCTGGCGTTTAACGCCAGAAACAAGCATCAGGCTGGCGTTAAACGCCAGAAACAAGTTTAAGTCTGGCGTTAAATGCCAGGATTGCATGCAGAGGGTGTTTTACACGCCTACTTGGTGCAGAGATGGTAAATCCTTGACACCTCATGATTTGTGGATCCCACAGGATCACCTCAGGATCTATTGCCCCCACAGGATCCCCACATACCTCAACTCACCTTCTCTCTTCTTCACCCAATCCAATAACACTCTTCCCCATACACTCTTCAACAATCACCTCAATCTCTCTTCCCCATCACCTCTTCACCACTCACATCTATCTACTCTTCCCCATAAACCCCACCTACCTTCAAATTCAAAATCTCTTTCCCACCCAAACCCACCCTAAATGACTGAACCCCATTCCCTCTCCCTCCACTATATAAACCCCTCCATCCTTCTTTATTTTCACACAACACAACCCTCTCTTCTCCCCCTTGGATGAAACCCACACATCTCTCCCTTTCCTCTATATCTTCTTCTTCTTCTTCTATTCTTTCTTCTCTTGCTCGAGGATGAGCAACATTCTAAATTTGGTGTGGTAAAATCATAGCTTTTTTGTTTTTCCATAATCATTTATGGCACCTAAGGCCGGAGAAACCTCTAGAAAGAGGAAAGGGAAGACAAAAGCTTCCACCTCCGAGTCATGGGAGATGGAGAGATTTATCTCAAGGGTCCATAGCTCAGTAATAGAGCATTTGACTGCACATCAAGAGAGCCCACTCATGGACCTCAACAAGAGCATGATGAATTCCCTCATCAAGAAATCCCTGAGATACCTCAGGGGATACATTTTCCTCCACACAATTATTGGGAGCAACTAAGGATAGGAGCACCAAAATCACTAGGAATTAAGCAACAGAGGCAAGGAAGAGACATAGAGGAGCTCAAGGACACCATTAGTCCTTTAAGAAGAAGGCGCCACCATCACTAAGGTGGACTCATTCCTTAACTTCCTTGTTCTTATCTCTCTGTTTTTCGGTTCTTGAGCTTCATGTTTGTCTATGTTTGTGCCTTTACTACATGATCATTAGTATTTAGTAACTATGTCTTAAGGCTATGAATAATTCAATGAATCCTTCACCTTTCTTAAATGAAACATGTTTTTAATACAAAAGAATAAGAAGTACATGAGTTTCGAATTCATCCTTGAAATTAGTTTAATTATATTGATGTGGTGACAATACTTTTTGTTTTCTGAATGAATGCTTGAACAGTGCATATTTTTATCTTGTTGTTTATGAATGTTAAAATTATTGGCTCTTGAAAGAATGATGAAAAAAATAAATGCTATTGATGATCTGAAAAATCATAAAATTGATTCTTGAAGCAAGAAAAAGCAGTGAAGAACAAAGCTTGCGAAAAAAAAGTGACGAAAAACAAAAACAAAAAATATATATAAAAGAAAAAGAAAAAGCAAGCAGAAAAAGCCAATAGCCCTTAAAACCAAAAGGCAAGGGTAAAAAGGATCCAAGGCTTTGAGTATCAATGGATAGGAGGGCCCAAGGAAATAAATCCAGGCCTAAGCGGCTAAATCAAGCTGTCCCTAACCATGTGCTTGTGACATACAAGTCCAAATGAAAAGCTTGAGACTGAGTGGTTAAAGTCATGATCCAAAGCAAAAATAGTGTGCTTAAGAGCTCTGGACACCTCTAACTGGGGACTTTAGCAAAGCTGAGTCACAATCCTTAGGGCCACGACCAAGACTCATAAAAGTAGCTGTGTTCAAGAATCAACATACTTAACTAGGAGAATCAATAACACTATTTGAACTCTGAGTTCCTATAGATGCCAATCATTCTAAACTTCAAAGGATAAAGTGAGATGTCAAAACTGTTAGAAGCAAAAAAAAGCTACAAGTCCCGCTCATCTGATTAGAACTAATATTCATTGATATTTTGGGATTTATAGTATATTCTCTTCTTTTTATCCTATTTGATTTTCAGTTGCTTGGGAACAAGCAACAATTTAAGTTTGGTGTTGTGATGAGCAGATAATTTATACGCTTTTTGGCATTGTTTTTATGTAGTTTTTAGTAGGATCTAGCTACTTTTAGGGATGTTTTTATTAGTTTTTATGAAAAATTCACATTTCTGGACTTTACTATGAATTTGTGTGTTTTTCTATGATTTCAGGTATTTTTTGGCTAAAATTAAGGGATCTGAGCAAAAATCTGATTCAGGCTGAAAAAGGACTGCTGATACTGTTGGATTATGATCTCTCTGCACTCGAAATGGATTTTCTGGAGCTAGAAAACTCCAAATGGTGCGCTTTTAACGGCGTTGGAAAGTAGACATCCAGAGCTTTCCAGAAGTATATAATAGTTTATACTTTATTCGAGTTTAGACAACGCAACTGGCATTCAACACCAGTTTCATGCTGTATTCTGGAGTAAAACGCTAGAAACACGTCACAAACTAGAGTTAAACGCCAAAAACACGTTACAACTTGGCATTTAACTCCACGAGAAACCTTTGCACGTGTAAAGCTCAAGCTCAGCCCAAGCACACACCAAAGTGGACTCCGGAAGTGGATTTCTGCACTTAGATTTATTTCTGTAAACCCTAGTAGCTAGCTTAGTATAAATAAGACTTTTTACTATTGTACTGGGGGTCCTTTTCCCTATTTTTCGAATTCATATGTCTTTTGTGGAGGCTGGCCATTTGGCCATGCCTGGACAATCACTTATGTATTTTCAACGGTGGAGTTTCTGCACACCATAGATTAAGGGTGTGGAGCCTGCTATACCTCGAGTTTTAATGCAATTACTACTATTTTCTATTCAATTCAGCTTATTCTTGTTCTAAGATATTCACTGCACTTCAACATGATGGATGTGATTATCCGTGACACTCATCATCATTCTCACCTATGAACGCGTAACTGACAACCACTTTCGTTCTACCTTAGAACGAGTGAATATATCTTAGATTCCTTAATCAGAATCTTCGTGGTATAAGCTAGAACCCTTTGGCGGCCATTCTTGAGAATCTGGAAAGTCTAAACCTTGTCTGTAGTATTCTGAGTAGGATTCAGGGATTGAATGACTGTGACGAGCTTCAAACTCGCGATTGTTGGGCGTAGTGACAAACGCAAAAGAATCAATGGATTCTATTCCGACATGATCAAGAACCGACAGATGATTAGCCGTGCTGTGACAGAGCATTTGGACCATTTTCACTGAGAGGATGAGAAGTAGCCATTGACAATGGTGATGCCCTACATACAGCTTGCCATGGAAAGGAGTATGAAGGATTGAAGGAAGGCAGTAGGAAAGCAGAGATTCAACAAGAACAAAGCATCTCCATATGCTTATCTGAAATTCCCACCAATGATTTACATAAGTATCTCTATCTTTATTTTATGCTTTATTTATTATTATTTTCGAAAACTCCATAACCATTTATTATCCGTCTAACTGAGATTACAAGATGACCATAGCTTGCTTCATACCAACAATCTCCGTGGGATCGACCCTTACTCACGTAAGGTTTATTACTTAGATGACCCATTGCACTTGCTGGTTAGTTGTGTAAAGTTGTGAAGAATGTGAGTGAACCATAGTAGTGTGCACCAAGTCTTTGGAGCCATTACTAAGAATTGTTCGAGTTATAAAAAGTGTAAATCACAATTTTGCCTATCAGTCAGGCACGTCACGACAGCATTCTCCTTGGCTGAGACAGGCGTGCCACGGTGACGTTCTCCTTAGGTTGGGTCATAGGCACACGACGAAGGTGTTGTAGTCACCTTAAGAATGAGAGGGGAAAGTAGTGAGAGGGGAGGAGATTGGCGGTGACGGATAGGTGGGTCACGGACAATAGTAAGGAAGTAGGAGGAGAGTTATGTAACTCTATGAGGGTTTTTAAGAGAGGGAGAGGTGACGAGAGACGAAGAAGTGAGAAGAGAGGAAGTGACGGTAAAATGGGGTTATGGTGAGGTAGTTTGGAAATTTTATTAAAAAATTAACAAAAAATTAGAGATTGAATACCTTTGTCATACGAAATCTATCTTTCATGAATACAGCGTTAATTTTTTTAGTTTATAAATATTTTTATTAGCATTTGTAAATTTCATAGATATTTTTGGTAGTTTTTCCCACTAAATTAAAAAGTATCAAAGAATTGGCTTAAGCTAACATATGGCATAGATAAATTGAAGGGGCCGTGGTCAGTAGGACTCAGAAAATTATAGTAGTAAACACAAAAATAATATATGAAAATAATAAAAAATTATCATCAATATATTTAAATATTTAAATTTTATCATATATTAGTTAGTCAAATTAAAAA
>NC_029774.3:107513153-107532539 GCF_000817695.3 Arachis duranensis | reverse complement strand
CCTATCATATTTTGCAACAAACGGTCAATAGAGTATCGAGTCTCAACTTGGAATAACTGGTGGCAAGCCACTGCGTCTACCCAAGGAAACTCATGTCTCAGATAATTCAAATTCATAAGGCATATGAATAATTCAATCATAATTCATCAATATTCATATCATTCTCAATCTCATCTCATTCATCACCATACCTAAATCATACTCAATTATTATCCTCTTCCTCAATATTAAAATCACCGTTAAACCTCCATCAAACCAATTGTCATTAATTATATCTTAATTCAAACATAACCTTCAAACTTACTCACTTGTCCCCAAACTCTTGAAATTATATTTAAATTACTATTATAAAGTCTTTAACTAGTTAATCAAATCCCTTTTCATTTTTATAAAAAAAAAAACTAAAATTACCATCTAACCAAATCAAGGGAACCTACTTTCCTTAAAATCCATAAAAGTATCCAAAACTTTTCTCTTCTGATAATTATTTTAAATCAAGTTCATTTCGAAATCATAACCAAAACTCCTTTAAATTCTTAGAAAAATTTCAGTAGCACCTCCCCTAAAAACTGGGGTTTGCCACCTATCACGGATCCCCTCTTTTCAACCTCGACTCACCAAAACCAATATTTCAAGACAACGTTTCTAAATTCGTCATTCAAAACCAATCATTTTCATTTTCAATCTAAAATCTAAAATCAATGTATTCCATCAATTTTACCAAAAACTCAGAAAACAACCAATCACCAACAGACATAACCCTTCAATCACAATAGAAAATCATTTATATCCCAGACGTTCATCTATTTGCATTAATCTATTAAACTTATCAGATATTCAAAACCCAAAATATTTTTATTTTAAAACCAACCCCTACCTCAGTTAGTCGAGTCCGCATAACTTATCGTGGCAATTCCCTTTCTTTTTAATTCATGGCAACAGTGACAGCAGTAACCCCACAAAAATAGCAACAGCTCTGATGCCTCTTATAGTAACCGCGTTATTACAAATTGCAATTACAACAGCTGAAACAGCTCCAGAAACCCAGACAAGGACATATATAAAAATTGAATCAGAATAATCATGGAAAAAATAGTAAAACATGTAAATGGCCTAGAATCAAAAAAGATATCCGACCAAAATCATTAGGAATAGCTCCGGTGTCGGCTCCTAGCGACAGAAGAATAGAAATCAGTCCCGGACATCCGTCCTAGCAGTAGTAGCATCACTCTGAGTAATTAAGGTAGCGGAGACACCAACAATAATCAGAATAGTGGAATAGAATAGAAGCGAAATATATTTTAAGAAAGGAAGAGGCAGAGTTACCGGTGAATGTCCCGATTTCGACGGCAACGGATCACAGTTGTGGCGGGATGTACCTCCTATGACAGCAGCTGGGCAGTGACGGAGCTCTCACGAAGCCCCCTGTTCTCTCTCCTATACATGTTTTCTCTCCCTCAGATCAGACCGGTGGCAAATTCAACCACATCAACGATGGCAAGGGCTCGCGGCGAAGACGGCGGCGGCGAGACTCTAGGCAATGGCAGTGACTTCGCGTAGCACAGCAGCAGAACGTAGCTTTAACATCCCTCGTGAGCGCTCTCTCCTTTTCTGCTCCGCGGACCTTCTCTCCCTCCACCGCACCTCTCCTCATCTGTGTCAGCATAACCGTGCCGACGCGACGTCGCCTGGCTCGGTGACCCCTCCCTCTCTCAACGCCAGCTTTCTCTTCCCTCTGTTTGACCTTTTCAACAACAATTGGTAGGGCGCAGCGACGGTGACGGTGAGTCCCACCAGCGCCGGCACGTCCTTCCTCTCTTTCCTCTCCTCTCTGTCCTTTCTCTATTTCTCCCTCTTCTTTCTCCCTTTTCTTCTTTTTTTTTTCTTTCTTTCAGAAGGAGATAGGGCTGGGATAAGGCTGTGGCGGCGTGGGAGTGGCGGTTGGGTATAAAGAAATTAGGGTTTTGTGTTTTATTTTTAGGGTTAGGGTTTGATTTAGGGCAATTTGAAATTAGGAGTATTTTGGTAAATTGAGGTTTGGGTAATTTTAATAAAATTTAGGGATATTGTAATTAATTGAAATCTAATTCATTCCCAAAAAATTACCTTAAAGATATTATTTAATTATCAATTTGCTAATTAATTCTCAATCAAGTATTTTAATTTAAAATATAAGATAATATAATTAATTTTCTTTATTTATAAAAATTGAAGTATTGAATTCTGAAAATTCAATTATTTAAACTAAATCATTTAAAATTCTTATTCTCTTACAACTGCTAAGTTTTATAATTTAAATATAGAAAATTATTCAATAATAATGAAATTAAATAAAATTTATATTTTAATTATCCAAACCTGATTTAATTATTTTCAATGAAATAATTTTTGAAAATAAAATCTCTAATAAATAAATAAATTTGAAATCGGCTCATAGTAAAATTTTTCAAAAATTCTTGGTCTTACATTCAACTAGCTGATATTTTCACTAAACCTCTAGTTGAAGATAGATTCTGTAAACTAAGAACTAATCTGGGCATTTTGAGTTATAATTCTCTATTTTAGCCTTGCTGATATGTTGGTTGAAATTTTTGTCTCTTATGTCAAGAGGAGATAATTCTGGCCAAGTAAAAAACCATTCTTCTGAACCGTGGTTTCTGGGTTCAATTGTGTTTCTGGGTTGCAAGTTCTGAATCATCTGAGATAACCTTCCAGTTTAGATTTCGTGTGGTCCATTGTGTTTTCTTAAACACCGCCATCTTTGGGTTTAATGAATGTTACATTTGGTTTGTGGGCATTTCTATTTTGTCTTTTGTTTGAAAAGGTTTTCAATTTAAATTTGTTTTATTATCTTTATTTATTTTATTTCAAATAAAATCTTTTCAACACGATGTCAAGTCTTTTCAAGAAGTAGTCATAGCTTCTACACATGCATGTTTTCAAGAAACCTCTTTCTTGTAGCAGTTACCAATCTTCTTTCTTCATAACTCCTTGCATAACCTCTTCAATTTCTTCCCACTATCATCATTGTGTTAATTTTTGCAAAACCATTCCCTTTCTTTAAGATGAGAAAGAAAACCGGTGCACAAAGAGGTTCTCTCACTCAACTTCCTCAAAACTATGAAAAACCAAGAACCTCTGAATATTCCAAGGATCCTACCTTTACTCCTTCCCCCACTCCATTGCTGTCTCCTCCATGCACCGATCCAATGTCTTGAACCAAAACAACTCCTACGTACCCTTCCTCGTTTAAGCCAATGGGTTCACCTAGTGCTCCTTCTCGGCCAAGAACTTCAAAGGGGAAGCGTCTTATTGTATAGGAACCCGCTCCTAAACCTTCGAGACCTAAGTCTAGGTCAGTCCCTCAGCGTCCTCAAAGAGGTAATCCTCGCATTCCTCTTAAATCAGTTAAGGAGCCTCACAATATTGATCCTTTTGAACACAAATCTCAGTTTATGACCTCCCACTCCAACTACAACCCTCACCGTTTTCGCTCTTCCATGAACCATGACTTTTATGAAGGTGTTGTTGTTCATCGTTCCATATGCCCCAATGTTTTGGCTGACTAACCAAATCTAAAAAAGAAAGGTTTTGTATTCGTTGAAAATCTTAAATTTCTGGACTGGAATAAATTTTTCAAAATTAAAAAGCCTGTTTACCCAGTTTTAGTTTGAGAGTTTTATGCAAATCTGGCCTACCATGAGGGAAGCATTCACTCGTGTGTCAAAGGTCATGAAATTTTTTTGAATAGTGAATCCATTAGTGACTCCTTAGAATACACTGATGTTGGTATCTATGCTTATACTGCGGGTAAGTGGAATGAGGGGTTGGATGTTTCATATAAAGATGCTCTGGCTCATGTGTGTAAGAATATTTCTCCGATTGATGACCTTACACCTACTCACAAAGCCCTCAGCCCTCTTCGTGCCCAATTGCATCGTATAGTGAACCACATTATTCTACCTCAAAGCAGCTCATATTAGAGGGTGTCTTTCTATGATACATTGGTTTTATATGCTATCATCACTAAAACTTTTGCATATTTAATGGTGAGGCATATGTTTGACTGCATAAGGAGTGACAAAAATGTGGCTCTTCCTTATGACATATTTTTGACTTGCATCTTTGAACAATTTGGTGTTGACTTGTCAAATGAATCATATGAAAATAGACACTCATATCTAAAAGGAGGCGGTTCAGTAAATCTGCACAAGAAAGGGCCTATGAGAACCGAGAAGGTAGTCCTTAATGATGATGATGATGATAAACTCAATGACACTCATCCTCTCTCTACCTCAGGAACTTCGGCCTCAACTAGTCACAAATCACTCCTCTTTGGAGTTGTGAAGGATGTTCTGCAAGAGTTTGTTAACCTATCCAACCATCTAATCTCAACAAGCAAATAAGAAAGGAAGCTTGTAGTCAAACATGAAAATTCCCTCAGAAAGTCAAGAGATAGAGTGGTTGTCCTTATGAAGTATGTTGTTAACATTAATGAGGACAAAACCATGGCCACTAACCCAGAGGAACCACTTGATTCTAAGAAGGATGGTTCGGAAGCTTGAGGATGACTCGAGTTGCTAATATCTATTATTTGGATATTTGTCTCTTGGAATATTTGTAGTTTGTTTTAGACTCTGTTTTATTTTGGATGATTGTAAACATTAACTAATGTTTATTTTGCATTTAATTTTATCTAGTTCATATGAACTTTGAACTCTAACCAATTCAATTGTAGGTATGTATTGCATCTAATTTCTCCCTTGATGACAAAAGGGAGAGTAGGAGAGTTTGATATTTGATAGTAGTAGAAGAGTTTGATATTTAATAGTCCCTGTTTTGGATGCATGTGATATGGTTAGTTTGAAAATAGCTTGGGGATGCTTTGTTTTGGAATTATTATTTGTTCTCACACCCTGTTTTAGTTATATGTGCAATTTTGGAACGTTTATCTCTCTTGTGATATGTTTGGGAATTCATGAAAATTGCTCTATAATTGTTACATGATTCTTGAACAAGTGTTAATGATAGACTTGGACCATGATCAAGTGTTGGGTTTCATTAATTGGGTGATGTTTTTACTAAGTTTGTGTTAAGAAAATGCATGAAGCAAGTTTTATAAAGCTGTTGAACTTTTGCAACACAATTTTTTTTTTGTAAGTGTTACATATACTTGTACATAAACAGAAAACAAAAAAAGAGCACACCTTCAGGGGGAACAACCATTGTGAAAGAAAGGGGGAGCATATCTAAACAACTCGATATCATTAAAGAAAAGTGTCTTAATCTCATCAAATTCAATTCCTTTGATTATATTCTTTTAAAATTATGTTTGTCATCAAGGGAAGATTATTGAGTTAAGAAAATAATTAATTAATAATGATAACAAACATTGATTTATTGGGTTAAATACCTAATTGGGTTTAATAATTTGATTTAGTGATGCAAGCCCAAAATTGATTAAAGTTGCAACCCAAATGTGTGTTAGTTGAAGCCCAAAGCGTGGAATCCCATAGATGCTGAATAGGAATGGAAAATCCAACCAACCTAGCCCAATGCATGATGTGTGAGCATCTTATACCCTTTTTCTAGTTGTTTTTACACTATTTTTAGTTAGATTTTATTAAGTTTTATTATATTTTAGTGAAAAATTCACCTTTGGCTGCTACTTTGAGTTTTTCTTGTGTTTTTATGGTTTTAGGTGAAATTTGGAGCAATTTGGAGAAGTCTAGAGCAAGAAACGAAAAAGCTGTCAGCTCCCCTCTAGGCACTAAACGCCCAATCTGGCGTTAAACCCAGTTAGGGGACAAAGGAACAGAAGCGCAACTCCCTTCTGGGTGTTCAACGCCCAATCCTGGCGTTGAATGCCAAGGCTTGCTGTCTGAGCCACTCACTGATTGGGCCTCCACGTGGATTTTAGCACTTCTTAGACTTATTTTATTTTATCTTTGTAATTTTTAATTTAAAAAATATCTTTTAGGTTTAGCATTTAGTATTAAAGGAAGAGATCACTTAGGTTTAAAGACATCAGATCTTCTTCTTCCACATCTTTCAGAAACCTATTTTCTTTGTAAAGTTATGAGCAACTAAACCTCCTGGTTAAGGTTAGGAGCTCTATTCATTTCTATGGATTAAGGTTATTATTCTTCTATTTTAATTAATGTCTGATTCAATTCTAAAGTGCTGTTTTCGTTCTTAATCTTATGAATCTGGGGTAGAACGAGAGTGTGACCCCTTATTCTACATGATTTCTTGTGATTCTCGAGAGAGCTATCTCGCTTGAGCTACAGCTTGAAAACACTCCTCCTAAACTACAATTTACCTAAGCTAATTAGATATGTGACATAAAATCCGGTTAGCTTTAGGTAATTGAGGTTTGTGGCACTAAACTGGTTTTCTGAACTTCACCCTCTGATTTGAATTGAATGACCACGAGAGTGGCTTTTGATGAAGATTAGAGGAGATCAATTCACTAAGAGATTAGGTTTTAATCACTTATGGTTTGCCATAGAATGAATCACTCATTGTTAAAATAGTTGGTAAGAAGTCTTCATCCGGAAAGATAAATATCTCCGAGACCTTAACCATTTTCTCATCATTGTTTTACTCCAAATCTATTTATTTGCTTTCTTTACCTACTTTTTACTGTTTATGCATTTTACACCAACAACCATCTTTCACTGTTTTCCTGACTAAGTCCAACAAGATAACTATTGCTTGCTCAATCCAACAATCCTCGTGCGATCGACCCTAACCCACCTTAGGTATTACTTGGACGACTCGGTGCACTTGCCAGTAAAGTTGTGCGAGTTCTAATTTCGCGCACCAAATTTTTGGCGCCATTGCCGGGGATTGTTCATGATTGACAACTACGGTATTTTTATTAGTTTTCGTTTAATTTATTTTTCTTTTTGATTTTCGGATTTTATTTCGTTTGTTTTCTTGAATTTTTTATTTCTTTCTTGTTTATCTTTTCCTTTTATTTTCAAATTTTTGGTTATCTTCTTTTTATTTAATTTCAAGTTTTAAGTTTGGTGTCTTTTAGTACGTCCTTTTTCTTTCTTGATTTTCAAAATTTATCTTGTTTGTTTTCCTGAATTTTTTATTATTATCTTATCTATCTTTCCCTTATTTACAAATTTCTTTGTTTTAGTTATCTTATTATTATTTAATTTCAAATTTTAAGTTTGGTGTCCCTGGTGCACGAAATTGTGATCTCTAATAATGGCATTCAACTTGGTGTGCGCATCTACTAACTCAGCACTTTCTTCACAACTTCGCACAACTAACCAGCAAGTGCACTGGGTCGTCCAAGTAATAAACCTTACGTGAGTAAGGGTCGATCCTACGGAGATTGTTGGTATGAAGCAAGCTATGGTCATCTTGAAATTCTCAGTTAGGCTGATAATAATTGGTTATGGAGTTTTCGAATAATAATAATAAATAAACAGAAAATAAAGATAGAAATACTTATGTAAATCATTGATGGGAATTTCAGATAGGCGTATGAAGATGCTGTGCTCCTTCTGAATCTCTGCTTTCCTACTACCTTCATCCAATCCTTCTTACTCCTTTCCATGGAAAACTGTATGTAGGGCATCACCGTTGTCAATGGCTACATCACATCCTCTCAGTGAAAAAGGTCCAAATGCTCTGTCACAGCACGTCTAATCATCTGTCGGTTCCCGATCATGCCGGAATAGAATCCCTTGATTCTTTTGCGTTTGTCATCACGCCCAACAATTGCGAGTTTGAAGCTCGTCACAGTCATTCAATCCCTGAATCCTACTCGGAATACCATAGACAAGGTTTAGACTTTCCGGACTCTCATGAATGCCGCCATCAATTCTAGCTTATACCACAAAGATTCTGATTAAGCAATCCAAGAGATATGCGCCCGGTTTAAGGTAGAACGGAAGTGGTTGTCAGTCACGCATTCATAGGTGAGAATGATGATGAGTGTCACGGATAATCATATTCATCATGGTGAAGTGCAACGAATATCTTAGAACAGGAATAAACTGAATTGAATAGAAAATAGTAATAATTGCATTAAAACTCGAGGTACAGCAGAGCTCCACACCCTTAATCTATGGTGTGTAGAAACTCCACCGTTGAAAATATTTAAGTGATAGTGGTCCAAGCATGGCCGAATGGCCAGCCCCCTAAATGTGATCAATAGTCTCCTAAGATGAATAATGGAATAAAACCGAGACCAAAGATGTAACATGGTCAAAAGACACTGAATACAATAGTAAAATGTCCTATTCATACTAGACTAGCTACTAGGGTTCACAGAAGTAAGTAACTAATGCAGAAATCCACTTCCGGGGCCCACTTGGTGTGTGCTTGGGCTGAGCTTGAGCTTTACACGTGTAGAGGCTTCTTTTAGAGTCGAACGCCAAGTTGTAACGTGTTTTTGGCGTTCAACTCTGGTTCGTGACGTGTTTCTGGCGTTTGACTCCAGAATGCAACATGGAACTGGCGTTGAGCACCAGTTTAGGTCATCTAATCTTGAATAAAGTATGGACTATTATATATTTCCGGAAAGCTCTGGATGTCTACTTTCCAACGCCATTGAGAACGCGCCATTTGGAGTTATGTAGCTCTAGAAAATCCATTTCGAGTGCAGGGAGGTCATAATCCAACAGCATCAGCAGTCCTTTGTAAGCCTTTTATTAGAGTTTTACTCAGGCCCCTCAATTTCAGCCAGAAAATACTTGAAATCATAGAAAAACACACAAACTCATAGTAAAATCCAGAAATGTGAATTTAGCATAAAAACTAATGAAAACATCCATAAAAGTAACTATATCCTATTAAAAATACCTAAAAACAATGCCAAAAAGCGTATAAATTATCCCCTCATCAGTCCCTTTAGTGATTTTCGTTTTGGTTCAATTAATTTTCTTTTTAATTTTCGAACCCTATCTTGTTATCTTCCTTGATTTTTGATCTTTATCTTGTTTTTCTTTTCCTTGATTTTCAAATTTTATTTTTGATATCTTTCATTTAATTTCAAATTTTAAGTTTGGTGTTTCTTTAGTTTTTCTTTCTCTTTCTTTTTGAATTTGAAATTTAAAGAAAAAAAACGCTTTCATTCTCAATTTCAAAAATTTTTAAATTAAATCTTCCATCTCTATTTTCAAATTTCGTTTTATCTATTTGTTTACTTTATCTTGTTTTATTCAATTTTTAAGTTTAGTGTTTTCTTTAAATTTTCTTTTTCTTTTTAAAATTCTAAAACTTTTTGAACCCCTTTCTTTCTAGTTTTCGAAAATTCTTAGACTAGATCTTTCATCTTTATTTTCAAATCTTTTTGTTAATTGTTTACTTTATCTTACTTTATTTCTTTCTTAGGATAACTCACTGGGAGTCCTCTATACTCTGACATAGAGACTCCCACTTTTTCTTTGTTTCTTGTTGTTTATAAGTAGGAACAGGGATAAAGACTCTCTTCTTGATTTTGATGTAGAACCTGAGAGGACCTTAAGGCGGAGTTTGTAACAAAGCCAAGCTTACAAAGCCATAGAGAATCTCATAGAATCCTTCAAGAAGGAAGCTAAAGAGACAACTATGGCAGCCAATCCGGACGCTGAAGAGCACACAAGAAAGGTTTTTTGGCTTATATACTATACCCACATCTGACTTCTATGGGCACAGCATATCCATACCTGCCATTGGTGCCAACAATTTTGAGATCAAGCCTCAACTAGTCACTTTGGTGTAACAAAATTGTCAGTTTCATGGGCTTTTGCAGGAGGACCCTGATGAGCGGATATTTTATACGCTTTTTTGGGGTAATTTCATGTAGATTTTAGTATGTTTTAGTTAGTTTTTAGTATAATTTTATCAGTTTTTAGGCAAAATTCATATTTCTAGACTTTAATATGGGTTTGTGTATTTTTCTGTAATTTCAAGTATTTTCTGGCTGAAATTGAGGGAGCTGAGCAAAAATCTGATTTAGGCTGAAAAAGGACTGCTGATGCTGTTGGATTCTGACCTCCCTACACTCGGAATGGTTTTTTTGGAGCTACAAGAGTCCAATTGGCGCGCTCTCAACTGGGTTGGAAAGTAGACATCCAGGGCTTTCCAGAAATATATAATAGTCCATACTTTGAGCGAAGATAGATGACGTAAACTGGCGTTTAACGCCAGTTCCTAGGTTACTAGTTTAGTATTTAAACAACTTTTAGAGACTTATTTTGTATCTCATGACATTTTTAGATCTGAACTTTGTACTATTTGACGGCATGAGTCTCTAAACTCCATTGTTGGGGGTGAGGAGCTCTACAGTGTCTCGATGAATTAATGCAATTATTTCTGTTTTCCATTCAAACAAGCTTGTTGCTATCTAAGATGTTCATTCGTGCTTCACTATGAAGAAGGTGATGATCCATGACACTCATCACCTTCCTCAATCCATGAACGTGTGCCTGACAATCACCTCCGTTCTACATTAGATTGAATGAGTATCTCTTAGATTCTTTAGTCAGAATCTTCGTGGTATAAGCTTGAATCCATTTGCGGCATCCTTGAGAATCCGGAAGGTCTAAACCTTGTATGTGGTATTCCAAGTAGGATTCAAGGATTGGATGACTGTGATGAGCTTCAAACTCGCGAGTGTTGGGCGTAGTGACAAACGCAAAAGGATCAATGAATCTTATTCCGACATGATCGAGAACCGACAGATGATTAGCCGTGCTGTGATAGAGCATTTGGACCATTTTCACTGAGAGGATGGGAAGTAGCCATTGACAACGGTGATGCCCTACATACAGCTTACCATGGAAGGAGTCTTGCATTTATGAAAGTGAGAAAACATTATGTTGCAGGAATTCAGAGGACAAAGCATCTCCAAAACTCCAACATATTCTCCATTATTGCGTAATAATTATTTATTTTATGCCCTTTCAATCTTTTTACAATTGAAATTAAAGAACCCTATTGGTATCCTGACTAAGAATAATAAGATAACCATAGCTTGCTTCAAGCCAACAATCTCCGTGGGATTCGACCCTTACTCACGTAAGGTATTACTTGGACGACCCAGTGCACTTGCTGGTTAGTTGTGCGGAATTACATAGTGTGAAGTAATTTTCGTGCACCAAGATTTTGGCGTCGTTGCCAGGGATTGTTTGAGTTTGAACAACTGACGGTGAATATTGTTGCTTAGATTAGGAAAAATTTATCTTTTTGGTTTAGAGTCACTAGAATTGCATTTTCTCTTATTCCTTTTTAAAAATTTTTCTTCAAAAAAAATTATTTTTCTTTATTAATTGTTAGTTTTTCGTGAGTTTAGTGTCTTGTTGTAAGTTTAGTGTCAATTGCATGCTTGTCTTTGTCTTTCAATTTTCGAATTGCATGCTCTTTAATTTTCCTTGATCTTCAAATTGTTCTTGTCAATTTTTCTTGTTTAATCTTTGGTTTTTCCTATTCTCTGTGTTTTTTGTGTTTTCCTTGTGCATTTTTAAAATATTTATTTTTAGTTGTTAAAAATACCTCTTTAAAACACGTTACATTTATAGCTCAATTGGCTAGAGCGTTGGTTTATGAATCTTGTGCCAAATTTTAAGTTTGGTGTTCTCTTGTTAATTTTCTTTAATTTTCAAAAATTTAATTTGGTTTTCAAAAAAAATTTTAAGTTTGGTGTTCTTACTTTTGTTCTTGTTGTTCTTGTGAATCTTCAAAGTGTTCTTGAGTCTTCTTTGTGTTTTGATCTTAAAATTTTTAAGTTTGGTGTCTCTTGGTATTTTCCCTCCAAAATTTTTGAAAGCAAGGAACATTAGATCTAAAAATTTTAAGTCTTGTGTCTTTTGTGTGTTTTTCTCTTTCATCATAAAATTCAAAAATCAAAAAATTATCTTCTCTAACTATTTTCAAGCAAATTTTTCGAAATTTTCTATAAAAATTCATATTTCAATTTCAAAAATTTTTAAAATCTTATCCTTTAAAAAAATCACATCTTTTTCAAAAATATCCTAACCACCTTTTCTCTCCTCATTTTTTTTCAAAAATTTTTAAAATATTTTTTTAATTTTATTTTTATTTTTTATTTTAGTTTTTATTTTATTTTATTTTATTATTTCAAAAATTACTTTTTTATAATAAAATAAATAAAATAAATCCACATCATCTCCCTTTCTCCATCATGGACCTAAGTGGAAATGAACAGTCCAGAAGGACTCTGGGTTCATATGCCAACCCCACTACTGCTTCATATGGGAGCAGTCTATGTATACCCTCCATCGGAGTTAGTAGCTTTGAGTTGAATCCTCAGCTCATTATCATGGTGCAGCAAAGTTGCCAGTATTTCGATCTTCCACAGGAAGAACCTACAGAGTTTCTGGCACAGTTTTTACAAATTGCTGACACAGTACATGATAAGAAAATAGATCAGGATGTCTACAGATTATTATTGTTTCCATTTGCTGTAAAAGACCAAGCTAAGAGGTGGTTAAATAACCAACCTAAGGATAGCATAAAGACATGGAAACAGATGTCAGAAAAATTCCTGAATCACTATTTTCCTCCAAAACGGATGACACAGCTAAGGCTGAGCATCCAAGGCTTCAAACAAGGAGATAATGAATCCCTTTATGATACCTGGGAGAGATACAAAGAGATGCTAAGAAAATGCCCTTCTGAAATGGTTTCAGTGTGGGTGCAGTTAGACATTTTTTATTATGGGCTTACAGAGAAAGCTCAAATTTCTCTAGACCACTCATCTGGTGGGTCTATACACATGAGAAAGACAATTGAAGAAGCCCAAGAGCTCATTGATACAGTTGCCAGAAATCAGCATCTGTATCTAAGCAGTGAAACTTCCATGAAAGAAGAGGCTAAAACAGTAACTGCTGAACTAAGTCCTGCAGAACAAGTTACTGAATTCAATCAGCAATTAGATTTTCTAACAAAACAGCTAGCCGAATTCAAGGAGATATTGCAAGAAACAAGAATGGCTAATATGAATATAGAAGCGCAGTTGAAGCAAACAGAACAGCAATTGTTAAAACAAATAACAGAAGAGTGCCAAGCAGTTCAATTAAGAAGTGGGAAAATATTAAATACCTCACTTCAAGGCAGCAGAAAGCCAAGAAATGAACAAATTGCTACCCAAAATCCCTCTGAGGACAGTCAGAGCCCAGAGAGGAATAATTCTGGCACCCAAACGCCAGAAAATGGGTGGAAAGCTGGCATTGAACGCCCAACCCATGCTCAGTTCTGGCGTCCAGCGCCAGAAACAAGCAAGGAATTGGCATTGAACGCCCAAAGGAAGCACAATTCTGGCGTTCAGACGCTAGAAATAGGTAAGGAGTTGGCGTCTAACGCCACTCCAGCTTCCACCCCTGGCATTCAAACGCCAGTGGGAGATGAAACACATACAAGTGCTGATAGCAACCCCTCTAAAAAGGCTTCTCAACCCACATCTGTAGGCAATAAACCTATAGCAACTAAGGTTGAGGAATACAAAGCCAAAATGCCTTATCCTCAGAAACTCCGCCAAGCGGAACAGGATAAGTAATTTACCCGCTTTGCAGACTACCTCAGGACTCTTGAAATAAAGATTCCATTTGCAGAGGCACTTGAGCAAATACCCTCTTATGCTAAGTTCATGAAAGAGATCTTAAGTCATAAGAAGGATTGGAGGGAAACTGAAAAAGTTTACCTCACTGAAGAATACAGTACAGTCATTCTGAAAAGCTTACCTGAGAAGCTTAAAGATCCCGGAAGCTTTACGATACCATGCATATTAGAGGGTACTTGTACCAAGCAAGCTTTATGTGATCTTGGGGCAAGTATCAACCTAATACCTGCATCTATTATCAGAAAGCTTGGTTTGACTGAAGAAGTCAAACTAACCCGGATATGTCTCCAATTTACTGATGGCTCCATTAAATATCCATTAGACGTGATTGAAGACATGATTGTCAAGGTTTGGCCATTTTCCTTTCCCACTGACTTTGTGGTGCTGGAAATGGAGGAGCACAAGAGTGCAACTCTCATTCTAGGAAGACCTTTCCTAGCAACTGGACGAACCCTCATTGACGTCCAAAAAGGAGAAGTAACCCTGAGAGTCAATGAGGACGAGTTTAAGTTGAATGTTGTCAAAGCTATGCAACATCCAGACACCCAAAATGACTGCATGAGCATTGATATTATTGACTCTCTGGTAAAAAAGGTCAATATGACTGAGAGTCTCGAATCAGAGCTAGAGGATATCTTTAAAGATGCTCAACCTGATCTGGAGGAACCAGAGAGAATAATAGAACCTCTGAAAATCCCTCAGGAAGAGGAGAAACCTCTCAAACCCGAGCTCAAACCATTACCACCATCCCTGAAATATGCATTTTTGGGAGAAGGTGATACCTTTCCTATAATCATAAGCTCTACCTTAGAGCCACAGGAAGAGGAAGCACTAATTCAAGTGCTAAGGACACACAAGACAGCTCTTGGGTGGTCCATTAGTGATCTTAAGGGCAGTAGCCCAGCCAGATGCATGCACAAGATCCTATTGGAGGGTGACGCTAAGTCAGTGGTTCAACCACAAAGGCGACTGAATCCAGCCATGAAGGAGGTGGTGCAGAAGGAGGTCACTAAATTACTAGAGGCTAGGATTATTTATCCTATTTCTGATAGCCCCTGGATAAGCCCTGTCCAAGTCATCCCTAAGAAGGGTGGCATGATAGTGGTTCATAATGAAAACAATGAACTGGTTCCTACAAGAACAGTTACAGGGTGGCGTATGTGTATTGATTACAGAAGGCTCAATACAGCTACCAGAAAGGATCATTTTCCTTTACCATTCATAGACCGGATGCTAGAAAGACTAGCAGGTCATGAATACTACTACTTCCTGGATGGATATTCAGGTTATAATCAAATTGCAGTAGATCCCCAGGATCAAGAGAAAACAACATTCACATGCCCATCTGGAGTATTTGAATATAGAAGGATGCCATTTGGTCTGTGCAATGCACCTGCAACCTTTCAGAGATGCATGCTCTCCATTTTCTCTGATATTGTGGAAAAATTTTTAGAAGTGTTCATGGATGACTTTTCAGTATTTGGAGACTTATTCAGCTCCTGTCTTGACCATCTATCACTTGTTCTAAAAAGGTGCCAAGAGACTAACCTGGTTTTAAACTGGGAAAAATGTCACTTTATGGTGACTGAAGGAATTGTCCTTGGGCACAAAATTTCGAACAAGGGAATAAAGGTGGATCAAGCTAAGGTGGAGGTAATTGAAAAATTACCACCACCTGCCAATGTTAAGGCAATCAGAAACTTTCTGGGGCATGCAGGATTCTATAGGAGGTTTATAAAAGATTTTTCAAAAATCACCAAACCTCTGAGTAATCTACTAGCTGCTGACA
Source organism: Arachis duranensis (assembly GCF_000817695.3). Taxonomy (NCBI): domain Eukaryota; kingdom Viridiplantae; phylum Streptophyta; class Magnoliopsida; order Fabales; family Fabaceae; genus Arachis; species Arachis duranensis. The sequence goes on along the minus strand of NC_029774.3, from coordinate 107,517,162 downwards.
CGCCATTTATCTTTGATAAGGAATGTCTGCAGGCGTTTTATACTCTGAAAGCTAAGCTGGTCACATCACCAGTCATCTCTGCACCAGACTGGACATTACCATTTGAACTGATGTGTGATGCCAGTGACCATGCCATTGGTGCAGTGTTGGGACAAAGATATGACAAGCTTCTGCACGTCATTTACTATGCCAGCCGTGTTTTAAATGACGCACAGAAGAACTACACAACCACAGAAAAAGAGTTACTTGCAGTGGTTTACGCCATTGAAAAGTTTAGATCTTATTTAGTAGGATCAAAAGTGATTGTGTACACTGACCATGCTACTCTTAAATATCTACTCACAAAGCAGGATTCAAAACCCAGACTTATCAGATGGGTGTTGCTTCTGCAGGAGTTTGATATAGAAATAAGAGACAGAAAAGAGACAGAGAACCAAGTAGCAGATCACCTATCCCGAATAGAACCAGTAGAAGAGGCGTCCCTCCATCTTACTGAGATCTCTGAAAACTTTCCAGATGAGTAACTCTTTGCCATCCAGGAAGTGCCATGGTTTGCAGACATTGCAAACTACAAGGCAGTGAGATTCATTCCCAAAGAGTACAGTAGGCAGCAATCCAAGAAATTGATCACGGATGCAAAGTACTATCTTTGGGATGAACCATATCTCTTCAAGAGATGTGCAAACGGAGTAATCCATAGATATGTGCCTAAAGAAGAAGCACAGAAGATCCTCTGGCACTACCATGGATCACAGTATGGAGGACATTTTGGAAGTAAGCGAACAGCCACGAGAGTCCTCCAATGTGGCTTCTACTGGCCTACTCTCTATAAGGACTCCCGAGTGTTTATACTTAATTGTGACAGTTGCCAAAGATCTGGCAATCTGCCTCACAGTTATGCCATGCCTCAACAAGGGATCTTGGAGATTGAATTGTTTGATGTATGGGGCATTGACTTCGTGGGGCCTTTCCCACCATCATATACTCAAACACTTATATTATGGTGGCAGTGGATTATGTATCTAAATGGGTGGAAGCTATTGCAACACCCACTAATGATACTAAGACAGTGCTGAAATTTCTCCAGAAACACATCTTCAGCAGATTTGGTATCCCTAGAGTACTAATCAGTGATGGGGCACTCATTTCTGCAATAAACAGCTTTACTCTTCTTTGGTTCGATATGGAGTTAGCCACATGGTGGCCACTCCATATCATCCACAGACAAATGGGCAAGCTGAAGTCTCTAATAGAGAACTTAAAAAGAATCCTGGAACGGACTGTGATTAACTGTAGAAGGGATTGGGCAAGAAGCTTGGATGATGCTCTGTGGGTATACAGAACAGCATTCAAGACTCCTATAGGGACCTCTTCATACCAGCTTGTGTATGGAAAAGCCTGTCACTTGCCAGTGGAACTGGAACATAAGGCCTACTGGGCAACCAAGTTCTTAAACCTTGATGCCAAGTTAGCTGGAGAAAAATGATTGCTCCAGTTAAATGAGCTAGAGGAGTTCAGACTCAATGCTTTCGAGAATGCAAAAATTTACAAAGAGAAAGCAAAAAGATGGCATGATAAGAAACTGTCATCTAGAGTCTTTGAGCCAGGGCAGAAAGTTCTGCTGTTTAATTCTAGGCTCAGATTATTTCCCGAAAAATTGAAATCCCGGTGGAGAGGTCCATATGTGATTACAAGTGTATCACCATATGGATACGTGGAGCTTCAGGATAATGATTCTAACAAAAAGTTCATTGTTAATGGACAGAGAGTTAAACATTATCTTGAAAGCAATTTCGAGCAAGAATGCTCAAAACTGAGACTTGATTAAAGCTCAGTTATAGTCCAGCTAAAGACAATAAAGAAGCACTTGCTGGGAGACAACCCAGCCATTTACAAAGCTTATTTGTTACTTAATTGATTTTTACAGGTTTATGTCAAATTATCTTCAAGGTAAAATAGCAATTGCTTGAGTTCACAAAGTTACAGAAGGATTCACAGGATAAAAGAGCAAAAAGAAAGCTCACTGGTGTGAAAAAGCCAGTAAGAGCTGTTTTGGGTGTTGAACGCCCAAAAGAAGCATCTACTGGGCATTCAACGCCAGTAAGGATAGCCATCTGGGCGTAAACGCCAGAAAGAAGCATCTTCTGGGCGTTGAACGCCAGAAAGAAGCACCTTCTGGGTATTTAACACCAGATTTACAGTGTCCTGGGCGTTCAGAAAAACGCACAGTGACAAAGGAGTTCCTGGCGTTGAACGCCAGCTAGAAGCAACAGCTGGGTGTTGAACGCCCAGGAAAAGCTGCAAATGGGCGTTAAACACCCAAAACATGCAGTGTTTGGGCGTTTAATGCCAGGATTATGGGGAAGAGGTAAATTCGTTTTTACTTCACATTTTTTTCAATTTTCATATTTCAGTTCATGATTTCTTGCATAAACATGCTACAAACTCTCATCCTTCAATTCCAAAAATTTTAATCCAAATTTCTAAAATCTCTTTTTCAAAAATATCAAACCTATCTTAATTCATAAACACAAATCCTTTTTCAAACCCCATCCAACTTCTTTTCAAATTTTTTTCAAAACTCAATTATCCTTTCAAATTAATCCCAAATCTTTTTTTTCTAAAATTCTGATTTATCTTTTTCAAATATCTTCTATATCTTTTCAATTTTCAATTATATCTTTTTCCTATTTATCTTTTACAAATCATATCTTCTATCTTATCTTTCTTCAAAATTTTTAAAAACCCACCCCTCCCTTTAAATCCACATTCGGCCTCTCTCCTCTCTTCCACAATTCGAAAACTAGCTCTCCTTCTATCCCTCTTTTTTCTTTTCTTTTGAATGAGGACAAGTAAACCTCTAAGTTCGGTGTGTTTATCCATGATCACTAAACCATACCCACTAAGATCATGGCTCCTAAAGGAAAACAACCCACTCCAAGAGGCAAGAAAGAGAGTATTCCAAAACCACTTTGGAATCAAAGGAAGTTCTTAACCAAAGAACATTCAGACCATTACTACAAAATAATGGGTCTAAGGTCAGTGATCCCAGAAGTCAAATTCGATCTGAAAGAAGATGAATATTTGGAGATCCAATAGCAAATTCGAAACAGGAGCTGGGAAATCCTAGCTAATCCTGAAACAAAGGTGGGAAGAAACATGCTTTAGGAATTCTACGCTAATCTGTGGCAAACAGATAGGCAGAGAATATCTGGAACTGCCCTCTATGACTGTCGGACCTTGGTCAGAGGAAAGATTGTTCACATCCACCCTGACAAAAACAGGGAGATCTTTAAGCTACCTCAGCTGAAAGATGACCCAGACTCCTTTAATAAGAGAATGATGAGAACAAATAAGGTCCTGGACAAGATTCTAGAGAACATATGCATCCCTGGACTCAGGTGGACCACCAGCACCAAGGGCGTCCCAAATCAACTCAAGAGAGAAGATCTCAAACCAGTTGCCAGAGGCTGGCTGGACTTCATTGGGCATTCTATACTAAGTAACCGCTCTGAAGTCACCATCAAAAGAGCAGTAATGATCCATTGCATTATATTGGGAAAAGAAGTGAAAGTTCATCAGCTGATTTCTTGTGAACTTTACATAATTGCAAACAAGAACTCCAAAGATTCCAAATTAGCTTATCCAAGCTTAATCTCTATGCTATGTAAAGATGCTGGAGTGAAGATGGGAATAACTGAGTATATCTCAGTTGAGCGACCAATCACCAAAATATCAATGGAAAAATAACAAGTATAGGATGACCCCATCAAGAGGAGAGCACAGGAATTCCTCCTGAAAATCCCTCAAATTGAATACTGGGAGCATCTTGAAGCATTTGTTACCAAGTTGCAAGAAGCTATGGACCAAATAAAGGAAGAACAGAATAATCAAAATAGCATGCTTTGCAAATTTCTTGGGGAACAAGAAGAGCAAAGGCATGAGTTGAAGGAACTGAAGCGTCAGAAATTATCTCTTGAAGGACCAAGCACCCCACAGACTAGAGGAG
>NC_029774.3:107512676-107513044 GCF_000817695.3 Arachis duranensis | reverse complement strand
AAATTTACCTTAGAAGTTATATAGGAGTAGTAGTAATTAGTATCTCTATTTTGATTTTATTTCCAATTAAGCTATAAGTTATTTTTCTCATCATCATCAAACATGAATAAAATAGTAGATTTTTAGAATAAAGAGGCAATTTTTTTTTACGAGTTCTTAATAAGGAGAATTCTAATTATTTATATGTGGTGGCAATACTTTTTGTCTTTTGAATGAATGCTTGAACAATGCATATTTTTTATATTGAATTTTATGAATGTTAAAATTGTTGGCTCCTGAAAGAATGATGAACAAGAGAAATATTATTGCTGATCTGAAAAATCATAAAATTGATTCTTGAAGCAAGAAAAAGCAGTGAAAAAAATTTT
>NC_029774.3:107464167-107512606 GCF_000817695.3 Arachis duranensis | reverse complement strand
GCCCTTAAAACCAAAAGGCAAGGGTAAAAAGGATCCAATGCTTTGAGCATCAATGGATAGGAGGGCCCAAGGAAATAAATCCAGGCCTAAGCGGCTAAATCAAGCTGTCCCTAACCATGTGCTTGTGGCATGCAGGTCCAAGTGAAAGGCTTGAGACTGAGTGGTTAAAGTCATGATCCAAAGCAAAAGAGTGTGCTTAAGAACTCTAGACACTTCTAATTGGGGACTCTAGCAAAGCTAAGTCACAATCTGAAAAGGTTCACCCAGTTATGTGTCTGTGGCATTTATGTATCCTGTGGTAATACGGGAAAACAAAGTGCTTAGGGTCACGGCCAAGACTCATAGAGTAACTATGTTCAAGAATCAACATACTAAACTAGGAGAATCAATAATACTATATGAACTCTGAGTTCCTATGGATGCCAATCATTCTGAATTTCAAAGGATAAAGTGAGATGCCAAAACTGTTCAGAAGCAAAAAGCTACTAGTCCCGCTCATCTAATTGGAATCTGAGCTTCACTTAAAACTCTGAGATATTATTGCTTCTTAATTTCTTTTTATCCTATTTTATTTATCTAGTTGCTTGGGGACAAGCAACAGTTTAAGTTTGGTGTTGTGATGAGCGGATATTTTATACGCTTTCTGGGGGTAATTACATGTAGATTTTAGTATGTTTTAGTTAGTTTTTAGTATAATTTTATAGTTGTTAGGAAAAATTCATATTTCTGGACTTTACTATGGGTTTATGTGTTTTTCTGTAATTTCAAGAATTTTCTGGCTGAAGTTTAGGGAGCTGAGCAAAAATCTGATTTAGTCTGAAAAAGGACTGCTGATGCTATTGGATTCTGACCTCCCTGCACTCAAAATTGATTTTTTGGAGCTACAGAAGTCCCATTGGCGCGCTCTCAATTGGATTGAAAAGTAGATATCCAGGGCTTTCCAGCAATATATAATAATCCATACTTTGCACGAAGATAGATGACGTAAACTGGCGTTTAACGTCAGTTCCATGCTGCAGTCTGGCGTTCAGCGCCAGAAACAGGTTGCAAGTTAGAGTTCAACGCCAGAAACAAGTTACAACCTGGTGTTCAACTCCAGAAATAGCCCAGGCACGTGAGAAGCTTAAGTCTCAGCCCCAGCACACACCAAGTGGGCCCCAGAAGTGGATTTCTGCATTATCCATCTTAGTTTACTCATTTTCTGTAAACCTAGGTTACTAGTTTAGTATTTAAACAACTTTTAGAGACTTATTTTGTATCTCATGATATTTTTAGATATGAACTTTGTACTCTTTGACGGCATGAGTCTCTAAACTCCATTGTTGGGGGTGAGGAGCTTTGCAGCGTCTCGATGAATTAATGCAATTATTTCTGTTTTCCATTCAAACACGCTTGTTCCTATCTAAGATGTTCATTCGTGCTTCACTATGAAGAAGGTGATGATCCGTGACACTTATCACCTTCCTCAATCCATGAACGTATGCCTGACAATCACCTCCATTCTACATTAGATTGAATGAGTATCTCTTAGATTCTTTAATCAGAATCTTCGTGGTATAAGCTAGAATCCATTGGCGGCATCCTTGAGAATCCGAAAGGTCTAAACCTTGTCTGTGGTATTTCAAGTAGGATTCAAGGATTGGATGACTGTGACGAGCTTCAAACTCACGAGTGTTGGGCGTAGTGACAGACGCAAAAGGATCAATAGATCTTATTCCGACATGATCGAGAACCGATAGATAATTAGCCGTGCTGTGACAAAGCATTTGGACCATTTTCACTCAGAGGATGGGAAGTAGCCATGGACAATGGTAATGCCCTACATACAGCTTGCCATGGAAGGAGCCTTGCATTTATGAAAGTGAGAAAGCATTATGTTGCAGGAATTCAGAGGACAAAGCATCTCCAAAACTTCAACATATTCTCCATTATTGCGTAACAATTATTTATTTTATGCCCTTTCATTCTTTTTACAATTGAAATTAAAGAACCCTATTGGTATTTTGACTAAGAATAATAAGATAACCATAGGTTGCTTCAAGCCAACAATCTCCGTGGGATTCGACCCTTACTCACATAAGGTATTACTTGGACGACCCAGTGCACTTGCTGGTTAGTTGTGCAGAATTACATAGTGTGAAGTAATTTTCGTGCACCAGACCCCAACAAGTAGACAAATGGAGTGAACCTCGAGATTTACAAGCTCATGCTCTTTTTTTTTTTGTTGTAAGGGATAGAGCAAAGCTATGGCTGGATTCTCAGCTCAAAGAGAGCTTGGACATATGGGACAAAGTGGTTACTGGATTTCTGGCCAAGTTCTTTCCACCACAGAAGCTAAGCAAGCTTATAGTGGAAGTCCAGACCTTCAGACAGAAAGAGGGAGAATCTCTCTATGAAGTTTGGGAGAGGTACAAGCAGTTGATCAGGAGAAGCCTTTCTGACATGATCTCAGACTGGACCATGCTAGAGATCTTTTATGATGGCCTCTCTAAAATGTCCATGATGTCACTGGATCACTCTGCATGCGGATCACTGTATATGAAGAAGATGCCTGAGGAAGCACACGGGCTCATTGAGATGGTTGCCAATAACCAATACATGTACACTTCTGAAAAGAACCCTGTGAACACGAGGACTACTCAGAAGAGAGGAGTCATGGAAGTGGACACACTGGATGCTATTTTGGCTCAAAATAAGCTTATGTCCCAGCAAATTAACATGATCTCCAAAATGCCTATGAAGGAGACGTCGGTGACACTACTCAAACCACCATGGAGAAAGTAAATTTCATGGGCAATTCCTCCAGAAATACCAATAATAATCCTTATGCAAATACTTTTAATCAGGGATGGAGGAATCACCCTAACTTTGGGTGGAGAGATTAGCAGAGGCCTCAACAAAGCTTCAAAAATAATCAGGGTGGAACTAATCAAAACAAGTTCAATAATAGACAGTTCCAACCCTCTCAACAGCAAATGGAGACGCCCTAACAAAGCCTCTCTGATTTAGCCACGGTAGTTTCTAACATCTCCAAGACCACTTATAGCTTTATAGCAGAGACTCGGTCTTCAATTCAGAACTTAGAGATACAAGTGGACCAGTTGAGCAGCAGGATACCTGAGAGACCTCCCAACACTCTTCCTAGTAACACAGAGGTAAATCCAAGGGAAGAGTGCAAGGTCCTCACTGTGGACAAGGAGTCCAAACCCAATGAGGAGCAAGCTGTTGAGGATTTGAAGGAGAACAAGGCTCAAGATGAGACTAGGAGTGCACTTGTCCACGCCCCTATGGAGATGAAGGAGCCTGAAGCACAACACCCCTTGAACGTGCAAAAGGAGACTGAGGATGAACAAATTGCTCAATTATTGGCAGTCCTCAAGAAGTTACAAGTCAACATCTATTTTGCAGAGGTGTTGGAGAAGAAACTCTCCTATATAGCCTGTTTAAAAAGTGTAATTTTTGAAAAGATGGCCTTGAGGGGAGATGAAACTTTGGTGCTGAGCAAGGAGTGCAGTGCTCTAGTGCAAAAGAAACTTCCTCCAAAAGTGCCAGATCCTGGAAGCTTCCTAATTCCCTATACTATAGGGACCATTACATTTGAGAAGGCACTATGCGACCTTAGATCAAGCATAAATCTGATGCCTCTCTTTGTGATGAAGAAGCTGGGAATCTAAGAGGTGCAACCTACAAGGATCTCACTGAAGATGGCAGACAAGTCCCTAAAGCAAGCATTTGGGATAGTGGAGAACGTCCTTATAAAGGTCGAGAACCTTTACATCCATGCAGACTTCGTGATACTTGACACTGGAGAGGACAAGAACGACTGCATCTTCCTAGGAAGGCCATTCCTAGCCACTGGGAAGGCCTTGATAGATGTTGAGAAAGGAGAGTTGGTTCTGAGGTTATGGGAGGACCATATAATGTTTAAGATGTCCAACCCTCACTCTCTCTCTCTCATAAAGGACTACAATACAACACTTAATGTTTCAACCTTCTCTCTTAGTGGAAAGCCATACATAATGCCCTGACGTCAAACCTAATTTTGGTGTTGGGCATTCACCACCAACCATTGAGGAAGGAGGCACCAAGAAAAAAGTACCCAAAGGCTGGAGGAACAAGAAGATTCCCAGTGAAGACTTCTCACCTGGCATGAGAGTTGTCTTTACAAGAAGTCCAGTCATACCACACACTGTGAACCGAATCCTGTCTCTGGAGCATGTTGAACTAATTCATGAGAGCACAAGAAGGAAGTTTACCATGAGGGATGAAGATCTGAGCCCCTATGAACCTCCATAAAAGGAGTTGTTCGTCAAGCTAATGACGGTAAAAAAGCACTTGTTGGGAGGCAACCCAACCATACATATCATATAGTTTACTTTTACTTTCTTTTATGTTTATTTGAATTTGATTCCATATCATTTTATTTTCTATTGCTTTTCATATTTTTTCTCTTTTTTCTAACGTTTGTGATCATGTATAGCACTTAGAAGAGAAACAGAAAAGCACAGTGGGACAAGCAAAATACCCTGAAGGATACCCCTGCTGGTGTTGAACGCCAGAACTGGCGTTCAACGCCAGAACTGGCGTTCAACGCCAGAGGGTGAATAGGAGCTTGGGCGTTGAATGCCCACAAGGGAGCCAACCAATCTATTTTTTTATCCCCCTAGGCCGTTCAACGCCCATTCTTGGCGCTGAACACCCCAAAAAAAATTTTTGGGATCCCCCTCTGGAGTTCAACGCCAAGACTGGCGCTGAACTCCTAGGGGGAGGCAGCATGCTAAAACTTCAAGTCTTTGGCCCAAGGATACTTTCCAACCACCAACCACTTTACCATTTACTCACTCTTGTCCCTTCTCTCTCTTCTCTTACCCACTTTTCCATCCACATTCATCCATCACATCACCCATCAATTCCCTTGATTCCCTTCAATTTCAATTTCCCCCCATTTTTCCCTCCCCAATAACCGAACCCACCCTACCCCACTCCTATAAATACCCCTCACTTCATCCACTTTCCACACACCTTCACTACTCTTCCCCTCCTACACATTCTTCACTATACACATTCCCTTTCTTCCTTTTTTCCTTTTCTCCCCCTAAAGGCCGAAGCCTCTATCCCAATCCCCTCTCTCTACTTCTTTTATTTTCTTTATTTTTCCTTTTATTGTATTTCTATTTGCTCGGGGACGAAGAAAACTTTTTAAGTTTGGTGTTGGATGTTCTGCTTTTTGCTTTTTATTTCTCACCTCCATGGCACCAAAAATCGGAGAGTCCTCAATAAAAGGAAAAGAAAAAGCTACCGCTTCCGCTTTCGAGCCATGGGAGACCACAAGATTCCTCACCAAGGCCTATTAAGATCATTTCTATGACGTGGTGAGGAAGAAGATGGTGACTCCTGAGATCCCCTTCAAACTGAAGGTTGATGAGTACTCGAAGATTTTGTACCAAGTTCTAAGATGAGATTGGGAAATTCTGGCCAATTCTATGACCGAAGTTGGAGTGTCGATGGTGTAGAAATTCTATGCCAATGCCTGGGTCACAAAGAAGCATGATACAAGTGTGAACCCGGAGCCAAAGAACTGGCGCACCATGGTCAGAAGGCACATCATAGACTTCAGCCCCGAGAGTGTGAGGGTGGTGCTACAATTGCCAGAGCCACGAAATGTCCCTTAGTTATATACTCGAAGGGTCAATACTGACCAAAGGCTAGAGCAAGTTCTTGCTGATATCTGCGTGCCTGGAGCTCAGTAGAGGACGGATGCTCAAGGGGTTACAATCGAGAGAGCAGTGATGATCCACTATATTATGCTCGGCAATAAGGTGGAGGTACATGAGGTGATCCCTCAAGAGATTTACAGAGTAGCTGCCAAGCCTTCCACTCAAGTAAGGATTGCATTTCCTCATCTCATTCACCATTTTTGTGTAGCAGCTGGAGCTCACATAGAGGGAGATACCTTGATTGACAAGGAAAGACCCATCATTAGGAAGGGTATGGAGCATGCTAGGGAGCCAGCACAAGGACCGCAATAAGAGCCCATTCCACTACCTCCACAGGATATTCTGGAGATGCCTCAAGGGATGTACTTCCTTCTCTGTAACTACTGGAATCAGTTGACCACATCTCTAGGGGAGTTGACTTCATCAGTTGATCAACTGGGGCTGGAGCATCAGGACCAGTCTACTATCCTCCATCAAATGATGGAAGATCAAAGGAGATTGATGGAGGAGCAAAGGCAGCAGGGGCATGACATTGAGGAGTTCAAACACTCCAGAGGATTCTCTGGAGGGAGCAGTGGTCGTCATCACTAAGGTAGTCTAGTTTCATTCTTCCTATCTTTATTTTATCACTTTTTTTCCTATATATTATTTTATTATCTGTTTTCTATTCTAGTTGCATGATCACTCTTAGGATTTCTTTATTTTCTAGTTGTAGTTTCTTTTTTGTTTTATCTAAGGATGTCTTATATATTCCTCATCAAGCTTAAAAGAAAATCTATTGAAAAAGAAGTAGTAAAATACATAAGATCTGGAGTTATATTATGAGTTACTCTATTTACTATGATGTGGTAACTTTACTTCTATTTTCTGAATGTATGAATTAACTATGCATATTTGATATTGAAGTTGAGTACATTGGTTCTTGAGGAACAGAAATTTAGAAAAGTATTATTGATTTTCTGAAAAATTAAAAAGATTGATTCTTGAAGCAAAACAAAACAGCAAAAAGAAAATCAAAAGAAAAATCAAAAGAAAATGGTCCAAGACTTTGAGCATCAATGGTTATGAGGGTCAAAATTGATCTAAAAACTCAAAAGAGTGGTTTTCCCAAACTATATACCTGTGGTGTGATCGTGTCAAGTAACCCTTGAGACTAAACACTTAAAGTCGTGATCAAATGCTGTAAAGAGTACGCTTAAGGCTCTGAGCACCACTCTCTGGGAATAAAAGCAAAACAAAAGTCGAATCCAAAGGGTTCCCCCAATTAAGTGCTTGTGGTGTTTATATATCAAGTTAAGCTTGAAAACAAAAGACTCAGAGTCATGGCTAGGCTCAAAGGTGCAAAGCACCAAAAAGAAAATAAAAGCTATGTTTAAGAATCAACAAGATCCTCAAGAAGAGAATCAATAATATCATCCGGAATCTAGTTCTAAAAGGATGCCAATATTTCTAAGTTTCAAAGAATAGTGAGATGCCAAGGCTATTCAAAAATAGAGTGTTAATAGCTCCATTTAGTAAATAGACTTGAGCTTGAATGACAACTCTAACCTGATGTATTTTTCTCTTCCATTTGGTCCTTTTTTATTGCTTGAGAACAAGAAACAGTTTAAGTTTGGTGTTGTGATGTGTGAGTATCTTTTACCCTTTTTCTAGTTGTTTTTACACTATTTTTAGTTAGATTTTATTAAGTTTTATTATGTTTTAGTACGAAATTCACCTTTAGATGCTATTTTGACTTTTTCTTATGTTTTTATGATTTTAGGTGAAATTCGGAGCAGTTTGGAGAAGCCTGGAGCAAGAAATGAAAAAGCTGTCAGCTCCTCTCTAGGCGCTAAACGCCCAATCTGGCATTAAACGCTAGTCAGGGGACAAAGGAACAGAAGCGCAACTCCCTTCTGGGTGTTCAACGCCCGATCCTGGCGTTGAACGAGAATGTGACCCCTTATTCTACATGAGTTTTTGTGATTCTTGAGAGATCTATCTCGCTTGAGCTACATCTTGAAAACACTCCTCCTAAATTACAATTTAGCTAAGCTAATTAGATATGTGACATAAAATCCGGTTAGCTTTGGGTAATTGAGGTTTTTGTGGCGCTAAACTGGTTTTCTGAACTTCACCCTCTGATCTAAATTGAATGACCACGAGAGTGGTTTTTGATGAAGCTTAGAGGAGATTAATTCACTAAGAGATTAGGTTTTAATCACTTATGGTTTTCCATAGAATGAGTCACTCATTGTTAAAATAGTTGGTAAGAAGTCTTCATCCGAAAAGATAAACATCTCCGAAACCTTAACCGTTTTCTCGTCATTGTTTTACTCCAAATCTGTTTATTTGCTTTCTTTACCTGCTTTTTACTGTTTATGCATTTTACAACAACAACTATCTTTCACTGTTTTCCTGACTAAGTCCAACAGGATAACTATTGCTTGCTCAATCCAACAATCCTCGTGGGATCGACCCTCACTCACCTGAGGTATTACTTAGACGACCCGATGCACTTGTCGGTGAAGTTTTGCGAGTTCTAATTTCGCGCACCAATGCATCTCAAGAAAAAGGAAAGCTAACCCAAAGTTAAATCTCAGTATTGTTCTATTTGGGTAAACACACGAGAGAGAGAGAGAGAGAGAGAGAGAGAGAGAGAGAGAGAGAGCTTCATCTTTAAGCTCAAATACACCAGAGAAGAAAGAAAGAGAAAGATTAATCAAGAAAGCAAAAGTCCAATCACCCTAATCAAAGCATATTAAGCTAAGTCAAAGAATAAAGGTGATTTATTTCTATTTGCATGCAAGTTAATTTCTTTACTTTTTCTCCAACTATCTGCAAAACCAATTTGGGATAAATGAAGAAAGGGGCGTCTGTTTATCTCTGCTTCAAATCTATGGCCTACATTGTTACTTGGAGCCAAAGCACAATTTCAAGAGTTTGGATTTGGGATTACCACTGAGCAAGCTCATTTCTGTTGCTCTATTGTCCTCGGTTAAGCAAATGGATCAGATTTGAAATCCCTAATTTAGAGGTTGATTGAAGAAAGAGAAAGGATGAATTCTGAAAGCTCAACATCCAAGAAGTTGACTTGAGAAAAATCCTAATCTTGGCTCAAAATAAGGTACAAAAGGAAAAATTGAATCTGTTTGGAAATCAAAGAGAGAGAACCCGAAAGAGAAAGCATAGAGAAAAACCTGACTTCTGAGTTTGAAGTCTTGGAAGCATTGCACCTACACTAAAGGGAGCACTCCACCAAGATGAAGAACAAGGTTATGAGTACAGATGTTGGGTTCAGTGCATATAGTCAAAGCTGTTATTCATCATCTCCTTCATATTTTACTATTTTGTATTTCAGTTTCAATGTATATCTTTCTTAGTTTTTTTGAGAGGTAAAAGGCAAGAAAGAGAGGCATTGAGAAAAAGTCATAGAGTGAAAAAGGCTGAGAGAAACACTTGAGAGAAAAGCTAAGAGTGATTTTAGATTTCTTTTGGTTGTATTTTCTGTCTTGTGTCATGTACCTGAGAGTTATCCCTTGCTAAATTGGGTAAGCACTTAGTGTAGTGAGTCTAGGTATTAGCATAGCCAAGTCAAATTTATGTTGAAGCTTGTGTGTCCAGATAAGATTAAGTTGAGTCCTAAAAAATTGGTGTATGTAATACTTTGATTATAATGAAAATTTCACCAACGGTGTGGTGGAGACTGGATGTAGGTTGCATTGCACAAGGCAACTAAACCAGAATATATGGCTGTGTCAACTTCTTCCTCTCTGCTCTAGCTCTATTTTCTAGTTTTATGAGACAAATCGAAATTGTTTCGTAGTTTATCCACTGTGCAGACCAACAAAAAAAAAGTTTAAATTTCTGGTTTTAAAGCTTAGTTAATTAAAGTACAAGAAGGCTGTAGATTCAACCCCCTTCTTTAAGTCTTCTGTTCAATATCTATTTTAAAAGATAAGTTTCGTAAATTTAACCTAAATTAAAAAGTATCACAGAATTGGCTTAGAATAATATATAGAACAAATTACCTAAATAAAATATTTAGAATTTATATTTACGCAAATACAACAATTGTATAATTATGTGTGTCAAATTTAAATTTATATAAACTGCGAAACTCCTATCACGTTTTATCATTTACACACAAAACTATAAAACTCCTACCACAGTTTATGAAAAAAATTTCACGATAGAAGTTTTATGGTTTATGTGTAAATGGTAAAATGTGGTAAAATTTTACGGTTTATATAAATTTAAAATAAAACACATATGTAATTAGTTTGAAATTATTGTATTTGCATAAATATAAACTCTAATTATTTTGTTTAATTAAATTGTCCTAATATATAGCATAAATAAATTAAAGGGGCTATAGTTAGTGGACAAAAAATTAGGTATTTTTACTTAAATAAATTAAAAAAATTAAAATTAGCAGAATCTACTAAATTAATTTTTGCTAAGTAAATCTCCTATTTTTATTAATATATAAATTATCCTAGAACTTTATAGTTAAAGTTAACGATTTTTGCTTTAACCTCATTTTAAAAGATAAGCATAAATTGTCCTAGAATATTAAGGTTGTAGTTATATACTATGTAAATTGTCTCATGTTTAATGTTTTTAGATATTAAGCCACGCTAGAGTGGGACGATTTACTTGAATTTAATACTACTCAAGGGTCTCACACCATTTATGTCTAAAAGGACAAAGTATAAAGAGTCGCAACGATTTTTGTAGTGTAAACATGAATGTCTTCTCGTGATTAACGTTTTGTTCAAAAACCACCATGGTCACGATTTATATTATATGATGCATTTTTTATGAAATTTTTAGTATTCATATTATCCACATAAATTTTTTTAAAATCATTTTTATTGATATATATTTTATATGAAATTTTTTTGTTAATTTTTATTTAATTTTATATAATTTTCACTATATGTCTTTAAATTAGTATATACTTTATTTATTATTGTTATTTTTTATAATATAAATTATTTATTCCATTAAAAAGATCAAATTAAATTAAAAAAATATTGAATAAATTATAACTAAAAGAGTACCAAATTTTAACACAAAAAATATATAAACCACAAAATTTTGAGACGATTTATATAATAATAAAAAGAAAAGACTCGCGTAGAAAAAATTGATTTAGGAAATTTTGGTAATTTTGGTTTTCCTTAAATTTATTTAAGTTAAAAAGCTAAAAAATATAGTAATAAATTTATATATATTATATGATAAAATTACTGACTAATGATTTTATTTATATTTAGAAAGTTAGATATGGTTGACTATAGCTAATTAACTAATTGAATATTATTATTGTTATTATTTATTTTAAATTTATATGATATAATAATTTTTATCATTGTATTAATATTTAATAACAAATTTTTTTACACAATTTTTTTTAAATATGGAGACAATAAATTATTAGGAAATTTTTTAAATAAATAATTTAATTATTTTAATTATCGAAATATGTAATTTGTATCGTATTTACTAATTTACATCGCATTGATTTATCTCGTTTATACTCTAAACACATATCTCATTACAGTGTAAACGAGATACATTTATTATTTCATTTATACTGTAAACGAAATATATGTATTTATAAATATAAAAATATAATTTTTTAAAATAATAAAAAATATTAATAATTTAAATTAGATCAAACTTTAAAAAAAGGAACATTTCAAATAATAAAAAAGATGTACGATTTCAAATAATAGAAAAGATAAACGATTTTAAAATAAGATAGGCGATTTTAACATTGATTAATAGATGATTGAATGTATCACGTAACTTAAAATTTCCCATTTAAAATTAACTTATTATTTTCTTAAAAACTAACTCATTTAAACTAATAATAAAAAAATACATAAAAAATAGATCGAATATTTAGGCGCTATATCCAAATTTTTGAAGCGCTTTACTATTTTATTATAAGTTTGTAAGGGACTCAACTCAACCACTTTATCATTCCCTCTTTTAACGCAACATCTTCTCATGCTTTTTTTTTTCATAATAAAACAAAACTAATTTTACAATAATACGTTACAATGGCAATAATAAAACCAGTTACTACTCAGAAAATATATATTTAATATTTCATAAAAAAATATTATATTATTTATTATAAGCACTTTAGATTATTTATTTATTACAAATTTTTTATTCTATTATAATAAATCTAATTATTATATGTATAAATATATACAAATATTCTGTAATTAATTTAGAAGCTAAATTTTTACGTATATTTTTTTAATAAAACATACTTAAAAAGGAAATAAATTAACACTATTTTTTATTATTATTAGTTTAAATGGGTTGATTTCTAAAAAATAATGTATTGATTTTAAATGGATAATTTCAAAATATATAATACATTTGGTGACAGTGGCGGAGTTTGAAACAAAATTTTGGGGGCCAGATAGAAGATAATTGTCAAGATGCTTTTCATATGAACCCCATTTAAGATAAATTTGTCTAACCTCATCTCTTTGATTCGGGTGATATTACCAAATTTGAAGTCGTTTTCTAGGTTTCGTTCTAAAGAATTAAGGTCAAACTCATCAGATGCAACTCTTTGAACTTTTGAAGGTTGTATCTCATTTTTTTGTGATTCATTAAAGTAGAAAAACTATCTACATGTATTGATATTGTAAAAGTTATATGTTCTCCTTTTTTAATATTAGCATTCCTCTTAAAAATACATTAATTCTTTGATTTTTCATGATTATTTTATATAAAAATTTGAATATATATATATGGTAAAATATGTAAAAAAAAAGTTAGAAGAACAAATATTAAAATTTATAATATTTACAATATTAAATTACATAAATAAAAAATACCTAATTTTTTATATTTGAACTTAAAGGTAGAGGGAGTGTTGCTTATTGAATAGATGAGCTGCGAAATGCGAATACACTCAATTCATTCCAAATCCAACATGTTTGAATGTTTAAAATTAAAAATTATTGTGCAATAAAAGCAAGATATGAAGATTAAACTTTGGTATTTTAAGTCATAGTAAAGTATTTGAGCCAACTGAACTATTTTTTATTTTTTGAAAAAATATTACTAATTTTTTTAACAAAAATTTGGGGGGCCATGGCTCCTTTGTCTCAACTAAGCTCCGCCTCTTTTGGTTGTCCATTAATTAATTAGTTAAAATTGTCTATCTCTCTTATTATTTGAAATCGTCTATTTTTTCTATTATTTGAAACATTATATTTTTAAAAATTTAGTTTAATTTAAATTATTAATATTTTTATTATTTTTAAAAATTATATTTTTATATTTATAAATATACATATCTCGTTTGTTTACAGTGTAAATAAGATATATTAAAAATAAGATAAATTAATGCTATGTAAATTGATAATTAATCAGTAATTAAAATAATTAAATTATTTATTTAATAATGGAATAATTACAATGGAATAATTATCTAGCTACCTATCTATCTATATTATTGTTTTTTTTTAAACTTAATAGGGATAACGTAGGTCCGTCTCTTGCTATGGCAGTAATGGATTACAACGCACAGAGGAAACAGTGAGTCGGTAGGAGAAGGAATTAGCGTACTTAAAGGAAATTGTGTTGCCTGGGTGCAACGGATTGCCGCCATTAACGAGGCAATTATTGAAGGCAATACGCTTGAAAATGTTAGGGTTGATGAGCGTTGCAGAACTGAACAGTCCACAGGTCACGTGAATGTTGGAGATGCTGCAACCACTACGACTCACGCACGTGTTGCTGATCTCAACCGTGTATGTTGGAATGCCACTTGGCAGTTGCTCACTGGGTGACTGGCTTATCTGTATGTCACGCTTGCACTTGTCATCCTCACCGCTACAACTTCTAGTTGCAAATGCAATCACTAGTTCACTACTATCAGCAATAAACCCCACGGGCACCGGGTGCTTAACGTTGACGCCATTAGCTATAGAGTAAAGTTAGGAACCAAAAGCATATCAACCAAAATCCAATCAAATACTTTTGGATAAATTTAAAATTTTTACGAGTTAATATATATGGATATTTTTTTTACTAAGTATTAACATTATATTATCCTCGGGAAGTGGCAAACTATTCATATTAATTATGTCGTAGAAAATAGAAATCAAATTACTGCATTGACTCACAGGTGAAGAGTTTTCTTTAGAAAAGTCATCACAAAAAGGAGAAATGAAGAATGCTTCCTTGATATTCAATTTCAGTTACTAATTAACTATTTATATTCAAAGTATTCTGTATTATTGAATGGCCCCAATAATATATAAAAGTATATACAGATATTAAAAAAATTAAAATAATAAAAATATAATATTTTATAATAAATATATAGATATATTATATAAATATAAATGATACTAATTAATTTTAATTGATTTTAATTATATGCTAATATTTTTTCACAAATTTAAGTAGAAGCTAAAAATACCATCTTAAATTGGTATATGTAGATACTAGAAAAATTAAAGTAATAAAAGTATAAAATTTTATAATAAATACATAGATATGCTATATAAATATAAATGATACTATCTGATTTTAATTGATTTTACTTATATGCTAACAAATTTTATGAAATAGTTTAATATTAGTTTAGTATATTATAGACTTAAATTATGTAGTAAAAATATTAAAGATAGTTTTAATGAAGGAGTGATTTAGATAAATAATTTAAAAAATTTAATAATTATATTATCGATGGATTAAGAAAAGAGTACAAAAATTAATGAGATTTGATGAGTTTATTAGTTGATTATAATGAGCATTATAATAACTTATTTATAAACTTCACAAATTGCTAAATTATAATTTTTGGATAATTCTAATTCTTAGATATCATAGATCTTTTTAGATATTTCTAATGACTCGATTTATTTAGTTAATTTATATATTTTTCTATTATATATAATATCTAGATATCTATTATCTATAATATTTATCTATTATTTATTATATAAAAATAGAATTTTTACACTTACTAATAGAGTTGATATGGCATCATTTTTATAACATTTACAAATTTATTTTTTTAACTCATTAAATATAATTTATTATAATAAACTAATTATATCAATTAATTAATTTGATTAAATATTTAAATATTACACTAATTATTTTAATTAATTCGTAAATACCAAATTAAATTTCAATTATTTAATTATGAACCGACATAGCTTCTTGAAAATATTTTTTAATTTTATTTTGTTTGATGGATTAAACTAAATTAATTATAATCAACTGTAAATAATCTATTATTATATCAATTATTTTATTTTAGATAAAATTAATAATGTCATACGTAACAATTTTTTTTCAATTCATTTATTCAACACATACTCAACCTAATTATATTAATATGCTAATATGCTAATGTTAATCTAAGTCAATAATAAGTTATTTTTCATGAAAATAATAATGTTTTACGTTAGCTTTAAAAATTTGTTATTACTGTATTAACCTTAATTTGTCATTGCGGTTTGATTTTTTAATTATATGTGACATAATTAGGGTTTGAGTTAGGTTCAAATGAATAACTTCAATTTTTTACTTGTAAATCACATTAAATACATAGTTTTACTTTGTTTACATATAATTTTGAGTTTTTATTTATTATTTAATAATCCTCATGTCTTTCATTATTTTAGATAAATATTTTGTTTTTTTTATTTTTTAAAATGTTCAAATAATATTATGTGTTTTATTTTTTTATCTATGTTTCTATATTTTATAATTCATTTATTTTCTAACATTATTCTTTAATATTTTATATGATTTTATTTTTTTAAATAATTTTTTATATTTTTCTCCTAAAAACAATCAAGGTCCTTTAAAATAGATTCTATTATGATTAAAATTTATTTATTTTTATTTTTTATTCTTCATGTTATTTATATAGATAATTTAAAAATATTTGGTGACATAAAGAAAAAGATCATGTCACTCAACACACGCGGTGGATCCTTGCACCGAACTTCCTGCAGTTTCACAAAACGCAGCAACTAAGGGTAGATTACTACGATTCATCTCCAAATTAGCCTTCCGACACCGATTCGATCTGCTTTTGTGTCGAACCCACCAAGCCTGCCGCTAATCCCAAACCATCTACCGATATTCTAACCCAACTTCGCCTCAAAATACCCAAAATCAAGTATCTGAGAAACCCGCCAAAGGAGAAAGCAGAGCGCGCAAAACTCTTCCCTGCTCTACCGTGGCACAATCTGTGACCGTGGAGTCTCGTGGCTGTCCATCCAGCCCTCTCCCTCCTGCCGTCGACCCTTTCCAGAATCAGATCCACAGCTCAGACTCTTCATCGCATGAACACATAAGGCGCAGAGGAACGAAACACATCTCCCCGCGCCCATCCTTGCCGCTGCTCTCCTCTGGACACCACTACCAGCTGCATCGCGCTTCCCGTTGCCAGTGAATCCATCGTCGACCAACTTCGTGGTTTACAATACTAGTATGTACAAAATTTCTCTTTTTTAGTAAGGTTCTAGCTTATTCTTTGTTTGTTAGCTCTGTCTCGCATATGAATTGTTCCATTTTTTTTCCACTAAAAGTAACTGGTATCTGAAAGGGTAGATCAAAGGTTTGTGGGGTACTTTTTCAACAATTTTCTTGAAATGATAAGCCATAGAAATAAATTGAAAGTGATAAATCCTTTCCATGTAGCAGAACCTACTACCAAATTTTCAAGTGTGTAAGTTAATGAAGTTGGATGAGCCCTAAAACTAGAAGCTGATAATTTGTATCAATTATATCTAGAATTATAGTCCAAAATAATGAATCCTATTATCAAATATCAATGAAATAAAAGACTTGTTTGAATTTGAATATATACTATATCGATCCAAAGCTCTCAGTTTTTTCCTTTGGCTCATAAGAGATGTGATAAGAACTTGGATTGCTGATAAATAACAAAGCAGTAAAAAGTTGCATTTTCAGTGACTTGGACATGTAAGAGTTTGTCTCATGGTGGTGGTGGCTAACACTGGCCGTGTCAAATTGCATGACGTTGAGACTGGAATGGCTGAATGAGCAGCAGCTACATATGTAACGGAATGGTAAAGTTTAGACCAATAAGAAACACAAGCTAGTTGCCAAATATCTCAAATCAAGATTCAAGAAGCAAGAATTCTGTTTAGTGTTAACATAACAAAAGTTATTCATTATATAAACTGAAATTGGTAAATGGAGAAGCTCACCAAATGAAGTGAAGATAAAATTTGGGTTCTAAAGTTTGATATGTGTAGGACTGTCATCTTTGCAAAGAACCCAAGTATTATATCATTTATAGCATAGTACACCCTTTAGATTATTACTCTTGTTTCTCAGTTTTTGTTATCTCATTATTACTTATTTCTCATCCCAATACACTTATCAATTACTCATACATATACAAAGAACACAGCTCCTGCTACTATTCACAATTGAAAGGCCTAAGCTACCAAATGAAGTCATTGTTAAGAGTAAAGAAAAGTGTTGAAAGGACTAAGTTGCAACATTGGCCTAGTTAAAAATATTTCCTTTATCCCTTTGTCCTTTACCCCTTAAATATTTCTTTCTATCCCCTAACTTTGTAGAAATATTTTCTGCTAAGATGCAAGATTATAACCCCCATATTCCTGCTTTAGAATTCTTAGTTACTAAGTTTAGCTTTTGTGTTTTGTTAATCACATTTTTGTTTCCTCTTGCTCTGTTCAAGACCTTAGCACAAAAATCAGTGCTCTGTTCAAGACCTTACTAAGTTTAGCTTTTCTGTTACTTCATTGGCAGAGCTTATTCCCTAAGATTGTGTTAGAGTTCTAGTACTATTAGTATTTTAAATTAGTTCATGATTATTTCAATTTGTACTATTTTTTTCACTGTAGTATTAATTATTGATTTGGTAATATAATATGACTAGTTGAATTGTTTATGTAGCCTTGTATTAAGTTAAAAGTGAGGAAGTTTTGTCTGGTTGGTCTAAACAGAACACAGCAAGGTGTATCCTTTTTAGACTCATAGAGGCTTTGTTTTGGGGGTATACTAATCAATTTGTGTTCACTTTTTATGACCAAATGTTGTAGTTTTTTCAATGGTGTAATTGATGATAGTGTAGCGGTATGCTAGGTACAAGTGAAATATTTTACATGAACTTTGTTTTATATTAATATATGAACGATGATATAATAAAGCTGCTGATTAGACTTCTTACTATATTTTTCTTCACTTGATATCTATTTGATGAGGTTAGAAGCTATGAATTATTCATTCGTTGTTTCTTTAACTTTAATTTATTGCTGAAATTCAGTGGAAAGAGATCTATAGAAAAAAAGAAAAATTATTGAGCAGTGCAAGTTGTTCATCTATTTTAGTATTGAAGCCTATTCACTAATTATTATGAACCTGAAAGCCTTGCACTATCGGATGTTCATCTTAAATTGGTTTTATTATTAATTGATGCAACTTCCTTGTCACTGTTATAATTCTGTTTGAAAGAAGATTGGAAGTTATATATAAGGCCACGCCTGTGCCAATGTGGAAGTTACATATATATTGTACCAACTTGTCATGTTTACTAAGGTATCTAATTCCGCATTTGGTATAAAAAGGTCCAGACTGTTTAAGAACAAGTCAGAGCTTCTGTTGAGCACAACCTGGGAGAGCTTATTAGAGCATTACTGCTGGGTTTTTTGACAATAATACAAGGTTAACATGGTACATATGATGCTGTAAGTTCATCACAGAATTGGATTCAGCTCTGAAGTTATTTTTTTGCCTATATGTTTTACAGTGGTGAGGACTGAAGAGAACACTTGAAATCCCTCCTGCGTGAGTGCAAGAAAGAGGACGCGGGTACTTGATTATTTGAAAATTACATCATTTTTGACCCCTGCCTGATACTTCCTGATTCATCTGATAATAAATTGGCTTTAGGATTTGTACTTTCTATGTTGTACTATAACTTGGTTTGCTTATTAGGAATGAATAGAAATCTTAGCATATGTGTTTGTGTCATGTCAATTAGCAACTCTTCTAGAGTATGATTCTTGGCAATATTGCGTTATTGTACATGTATTTATTTTTATCTTGGCTGGTGATTATTTTTATCCAACAAAACTTCTTATTCTATTAATAAGTTATGCTTCATGGTTTATGGTTGCCTATTTTATTGAGATTTTCATTTTCATTAATTAGCCTTCTTTTCCTCTTTAATTTTTTCTTGATGAGCATACATGGAACCTAAAAATATATAGTATGAGCTTGTTTAATTTGTGTTCGTGATCGGATTCATCAAAATTTGGCTTTGTCATAACTGCTTTTCTTCGGATGACTCCGTAACATTCAGCTAGCTTAGTGGTTTATATTTAGATTTAGTTAGTTATAATCAAGTAGTGTGAGTTGTGTTCAGGAGAGATATATGATTTTTCAATTATGCGGTGAATTTAATTAACTATATATTAATTTATATTCCGTAATAGAAAAATTTGATTAGTAAGGGTGTATTACTGAAAATCTAATAAACAAGGATACCGCAAAATGAAAAGGCAATATAGAAGATGGGAAACAATGGCTGGAGGTGTTGGAGTGTCCATGATGTCCACTCGTTTATAACTAACTAATTTGATTTGATTAGTTTAGCTAATGACATTTGAAATAAGACGATAGTGTAGTATTACAACTCAAAAGCATATTGCTATAATGAGTTCATGTCTGTGGCACGTGCCTTTTTTTAGCATATACCATATCATCATCCCATTAAGTTAAACAAACGAGGTTTTGATCAAATTCTGAGACACTGCTAAATTATGAAGTTTTGTAACCTATTAAAGATGCTCACCAAAGCATTTTTTAATTTATTTCACTCAGGATATGAATAGATTCAAAGGCTTTGTTATTTTTTGTGTAATTTTTTGCTCTTATTTATGTTTTTGTTTTTTTTATATTTTTACACTCTAACTTCTGTTCCTCCCCCTCTTTTTTTTTTTATTTTTTAAAGGAAGCTCTTCTTTTCTATTTCATTTTTTGGCTTTGGAACTAAAAATTCATTCTTCCAGTACTTTTTTAAAAGTGCATAATTAGACCATGAATAAGCAACCTTCCATATACCATTTATATGCTATCTATTATCCCGAATACAAGTACCTTTATCTCTGTTTCATTTCCAAGTTATTATCTCGTTCTCTCTATGAGATTATTTATTGAATTAAAATATGTTATTACTCTCCCATTAAATAACTTTGATAAATTTAATATATGCCTTCGGACACTTTGTCCAATTTTTTTAAATATTTTCTAATTGTATTTCCTTATAAGAGTTTTATTCATTCATTTATATGATTTCATTAAAGTAGATATAGATAAGAGTTGGATCTCAAAACCTTGAGGTAGCATCGAATACAGGGCCGGCTTGAACAAATCTTTGGACTTCGCATTTGCGAATGCATCATCCGATGGGATGATACATTGTCCATGTCCTTCGTGTGGGTTCCGGCTTTTTCAAACTAGAGAAGATGCCTACGATTATCTGCTGATAAAACTGTTTCCTGCTAAGTATACCTTTTGGTTACATCACAGGGAGAGACACGTAGGAGAGAGATCTAATGAGACACAAGAAGCTGACCCAGATAGCGTCTGCCGAGATCTAATGTGTGACATGGTTCATGAGGCATCAACTTGCCAGGTTTTGCTGCCGATGAAGAAGACTCAAGCAACATAGATTCTGGGAGGGACACCGAAGAGTTGACGTATCTGTACAGTGAACCTAGTCAAGCGGCCTGTAATTTTGATGAGCTGCTTCAGAATGGAGAGCAAGAATGGTATCCGGAATGCGCAAAATTCTCGAAGCTGGCTTTCTTAGTGAGGCTATACTATATAAAGTGAATGTGCGGAGTGCGACAAGGCTTTCGGAATGATACTAGAACTACTTGGTGAGGCCTTTGAGCATGCAAAGATTCTGACCTCATTGCCGACACCAAGAGGATCATACGAAAGCTCGGCATTGCATACAAGAAGATAGATGCATGTCCAAATGATTGCATGCTATATTAAGGCAGTGATTAAGAACTATCTAGGTGCAAGCGATGTGGGACCTCAAGATGGAAGCAAAAGACTAGGAGGAATTCCATTGTCCGGATCAATGTGGTTGTTAAGAAGAATGGGAAGCCGCAGGCAGCGAAGGTTCTTCGTTACTTTCCCCTTGTTCCACGACTGCAGCGGATGTTCATGTCCAGTAAGACATCGACTGACATGTTGTGGCACAAGAAAGGTCCTAACTCAGATGTTTTTTTGAGGCATCCAAGGGACGGAGATGCGTGGAAGGCATTTGATAGAAGATATACTGACTTCAGTGGCGATCCACACAGCGTTTGCTTAGCCTTAGCTAGCGATGGCTTTAATTCCTTCGGAAATCTCAGCTCAAGGTACTCGATCTGGCCTGTGATCCTCATCCCCTATAACCTACCCCCATGGATTTGTATGAAACCCAGCTCTTTCTTGCTGTCTATGATTATTCCTGGTCCTAAGATGCCTGGTAATGATATAGATGTCTACCTACAGCCCTTGATAGATGAGTTGAAGCAGCTGTGGGGTGGTGTTGATACGTATGACGCAAGTGAGAAAAAAACATTCAAGATGCATGTTGCGTTGATGTGGACAATCAGTAATTTTCCAGGGTTGGGCAACTTATCTGGGTGGAATACGTATGGTGGGAAAGCTTGTCTTACGTGCAACTTGGATGCTGAGTCTAAACGACTCACCTTCAGTCAGAAATGGTGTTTCATGGGTCATCGGCGCTTTCTGAGTCAAGGCCATAGATTTCGGCAGGACCGGGTCAAATTTGATGGCAATGTAAATGTCAGAGGTTCCCCTGTAACATTTTTGGGTGGAGATATTTTGAGAGAGTTGGATAATGTGCATGTCAAGCTTGGCAAGGTGCAAACGGATGCCGGTAAAAGAGCACGCGGACAACAGGTTGCATTACAAAATGAGTCTCCTTGGAAAAAAAAGGAGTCTATTCTTTGAACTCATATTAGGAATATAATTTATTGCGTCACAATCTGGATATGATGCACATGGAGAAAAATGTGTATGACAACATAATGAACACGATACTGAACGATAGTGGTAAATTCAAGGACAACCTCAAAGCTCGAAAAGACCTCCAGCTGATGGGAATTAGGCGTGAACTCTGGCCTTGGGAAGATGGAAAGTATCTCCCTGCAATATTCTCTATGTCGAATTCACAGAAGGATGTCTTTCTTAAAAATTTAAAGAATGTGGTCTTTCCAGATGGTCATTCGAGCAACATATCTCGCTGTGTTGACCTACAGCAGCAAAAACTATCTGGCTTGAAAAGTCACGACAACCACACTCTCATGGAACATCTTCTCCCAATTGCATCAAGGAATGTTTTGGAAGCCCTAGTGGCAGTCGCCCTGGTTGATTTCTCAACTTTCTTTCGACGACTATGTAGTAAATCTATAGACCCTCAAAAACTTCCTCTCCTAAAAGAACATGCGGTCCTCACTCTTTGTCAACTGGAGATAATTTTTTCAACATCTTTCTTCACAGTCATAGTACACCTAACCGTGCATTTGGTCGAAGAGGTATACCTAGGGAGCCCGGTGCATTATAGGTGGATGTATCCAATTGAAAGGTAACTATAGGACTAATTTTACATTGCTATCATTTCAAAAGCTAACAACCTAACACACGTATCTTGCTCGTAAAGGTACCTATGTCGTCTCAAGTAGTACGTGCGTAATAGGGTAGCACCTGAAGGATCGATTGCCGAGGGCTACTTATCCGGTGAGATTCTCACTTTTTGTTCACGATACCTGGATAACGTTGAGAGCAGGATCAATCAACCATTGCGTGTTGATGATCGACCAAGCAAAGATGTGACTGATACAGTGACAAGCATGTTCCCACTGATTGGCAAAGCGGTAGGGGTTGCGGCATGTATGAATCTTTCACCAATCGAGGGATTTCAAGCACGTCGTCACGTATTGGTCAATTGCACAGCTGTAGAGAATTTCTTAGAGTAAGTGCAGTTATTTCAGCTAGGATGATGATGTAGCCCAAGGCAATATTTGTTAAACCCTTTGACAATAAATCCATGTGGTATGACCAGGGATTTTAGGGCTAGCAGAAAAAGACAACTACGAAGTATTGGAAAAAGAAACGAAGCCTACATTGACAAGGTTGTCCATAGAGAATTCGCCGAGTGGTTCAAGCATGAGGTGAATCTTCTGTATGGCTCTTCCATTTATAGTTTCGATGGTATCTTGCTTTCTATTTCTCAACTGAATAAAACGTATATTTCATTGGTAGATAACACTAGAAAGTACTATGCACCCGAGAGAAATGCAGTGGCTCGCATATGGCCCCAATATTCAGGAAAGACGCTTTAAGGCATACAATGTCAATGGATTCAGGTTTAGAACCCTATCAAGAGAGGATGGAATGAGAACCCAGAATAGCGGGATTTGTGTCACTTCTGACACTAGAAGTTATGCAAGCACTCGTGACAGTAACATGGCTGTTGGTGGCTGGTGCACGAAATTGTGATCATCAACAATGGCGCCAAAGACTTGGAGCTCTCAAACGTGAATCACACTTTGTCACAACTTTGCACAACTAACCAACAAGTGCACTGGGTCGTCCAAGTAATAAACCTTACGTGAGTAAGGGTCGATCCCACGGAGATTGTTGGTATCAAACAAGCTATGGTCATCTTGTAAATCTCAGTCAGGTGGATAATAATGGTTATAATAGTTTTCAAAAATGAAGATAAATAAAACATAAAATAAAGATAGAGATACTTATGTAAATCATTGGTGAAAATTTCAGATAAATGTATGGAGATGCTTTGTTCCTTCTGAATCTCTGCTTTCCTACTGCTTTTATCCAATCATTCTTACTCCTTTCTATGGCAAGCTGTATGTTTGGTTTCACCGTTATCAATGGCTACCTCCCCTCCTCTCAGTGAAAATTATCCAAATGCTCTGTCACAGCACAGCTAATCATCTGTCGGTTCTCGATCATGTTGGAATAGAATCCAGTGATTCTTTTGCATCTGTCACTACGCCTAACACTCACGAGTTTGAAGCTCATGACAGTCATCCCCTTCCAGATCCTACTCGAAATACCACAGACAAGGTTTAGACTTTCCAGATCTCAGGAATGGCCGCCAATAATTCTAGCTTATTGATGCACAAAAACTTGTCTCTCAACAAATTTTCCTTCGGCAAGTATACCGAATTGTCATCAAGTAAAAACTCACAATAGAGTGAGGTCAAATCCCACAGGGATTGATTGGTCAAGCAATTTTAGTTGGAAGAGTATGCTAGTTGAGCTAAACAGAAGGTAGTTGGTATTGCAGGAAATTAAATGGCGAGAAAGTAAATGGCAGAAAATAAAGTGCAGAATCTTAAATGGGAATTTGGGGAGATGAACATGAAAATAAATGGCAGAAAGTAAAGAGAATGGGTAAGATCAGAAATGGGGAATTCATTGGGCTTAGGAGATGTTGAATTCTTCGGATCAAGTTCATTCTCATCTCTTCCTCAATCAATGCATTCATTGATCTCCTTGGCAATCTTAAGTGATTGAATCCCAATTCCTTGGCAATCCAATCTCTCTAAGCTTGAACAATTACCCAATTCCTTGATTTAATTGCTCATGGGAAGAGATGAAGTGTGGTCACTGATTATACCACATGTATTTCCAAATCAAAGTGTTGGGAGGATTACATGTCACTATATCTGCCCAAACCCCAATTTGGTCCAACATGAGATAGCATTTCTAGCATGAACTCCTTATCCCTTTTTCAAAGCTCAGAGGAGATCCAATTATGGAGAGTTTCTTTTCCAAGACAACTAACCAATTGAATTAAGATCGAAAGCTTTCTAGCAATCCAAGAGAAAAGAAAGAGGAAGAAGAATGAAAACTATAATTGATCCATCAAATTACAACAGAGCTCCCTATCCCAATGAAAGGGGTTTAGTTGTTCATAGCTCTGGAAATGGAAAATGGCATAAAAGAATAAATGCTTCGCTAAAAAGTGCAGAAAAGTAAATATACAGAAGGTAGTTCTCCAAAGTGCCAAGCTTTTTTATAGTTCAAAACTACTCCTATATATACTACTCTTCTTGAGCTTCTAGTGAGTTCTTTAAGTCTTGGATGTGGGCCTTAGATCTTGAGTTGAAGCAATCTTCAGTGGGCTCAGCTTGCAGAAAAGTGTGAGTTAGGCATGGGCGTTAGTTAGGACGTTAGTGGTGTTAACACTAAGTGAAAATGTGGGTTCGAGAACGTTAGTGGAAATCACCTTTCTCACTAACGTTCCAACCCCAAAATGGTCCACGTTAACTTCAACGTTAGTGGCACTAACGTGACCACTAACGTTGCCTCATGATCCTTCACAAACGTTATTGGGAATCACCTTTTTCCAATAACGTTGCATTGTGCCCCCTTTCCCCACGTTAGAGTTCACGTTAACTAGGTTAACGTGGCTCTTAACGTGGGCATGCCTAAGTTTCGAGAGCGTTAGTGACACTTACCTTTGTCACTAACGCTCCAAACGCCCCTCCTCTCCACATTAGAGTTCACGTTAACTAGGTTAACATGGCCACTAACGTGGTAGTGAATGTCATCTCCAACGTTAGTGACAAAGGTGAGTGTCACTAACGTTGGCTCATCATGCTTAGCTCCACGTTAACTTTCACGTTAGTGGTCTTAACGTGGGCAATGTTGGCTTGATCCAACGTTAGTGACAAAGGTGAGTGTCTCTAACGTTAGCATTGTCTTTCCCTTCTACGTTAGAGTTCACGTTAACTAAGTTAACGTGACTTTTAACGTGGCTAATTGCCAATTTGTAGCGTTAGTGGTATTCACTTTTACCACTAATGCTGGAGCTCCCTTTTTCTCTACATTAACTACCACGTTAACCTTGTTAACGTGGCAATTAACGTGAGCTTATGATGGCTTCGCAGGCGTTATTGGTGGTCACCTTTTTTGTTAACGCTACAAGCTTGTCCCTATTCCACATTAGTGGTTACGTTAATTAGGTTAACGTGACTGCTAACGTGGTTTCTTCTTGCTTCCTTTGTCCTGAAATCAAGCAAATAAAGTGAATCAAAGCTCTAGCCCAAGTCATGAGATTATGCATCATCAATTTGTTATTCAATCCTTGCAAAATTCTCATGAAATCATGTAAAATTTACACTAGTTGCTTGAATCAAGGTGTAAATAAAATTTCATCCAAAACTTGCTTATTTCCTAAGAAAATGCATGAAACTACCTTAAAACAGTAAAGAAAAGGTCAGTGAAACTGGCCTAGATGCCCTGGCATCACAACACCAAACTTAAAGCTTGCTTGTCCCTAAGCAAGTACTGAAACATAGGAAGAATGAATAAAAGAACAAGATAAACAATATAAAAGTAAAATTCCTGGTTTATGGGGTTTCATGCATAACAACTTAGGTTCATTCCTTTACTGGTTTTCAGGTCTTTATCATGCCCTTGAACACTCTCTTGATTGCATCCTTTGAGACTTCCTAATTGTTGATCCTTCCTTCTTTTCCAGGTTTTATTGCATTCTTTTTATAGGCTAAGTGCTCTGTAAGAGGGCGACTCTTTATCATAAGTTTTCAGCCAACACTCCCGAACCAGTTGGTTCAAGGTGCTAGGTGTTAAGGCACCCCTAAAGACTTACTCCCTCAAGTTCTTTCTTGAGAACTTGGTGTCCAGCACCTCTTTGGGTTGCTAAGTGTTCTGTAGCAAAGGTTACTCTTGATAGTGGACTTTCAGCTGATAATCCCGGATTAGTTAATCTAAGTTACCAAGTGATAAGGCACCCCTAAGAGCTTATTCATCCAAGCATATCCCTTGCACATGAACACCACAGACACATGCCTCAATCTTCAGACTCTTGGTGCCTAGCATTATTTCTTATTGTTTTTCTTTCCTTTTTGACTTTTATTGCTCTTTCTCTTTTCTTATTAGGATCTTATCAATTAGCTAGTCTCCTGGGGTATGTTTCAAGCATATGATTCAGGGTAGATAGTTGCCTTCCTACCTTGTTGGTGAACCAACTTAGCTAATTAATCACCCTACCACAAACATTCAGGATTTATTTTACAAGATAACTCCACTCTTGTTCTTTTCAAAACATCTTCTTTTTTGATTGACTTAAAGGACAAGCATACAATAAGCAAGATGAAAATGAAGCATGGACATTAGACTAGTAAGCATAGACCTAAGCAACTAAAACTTTAAAGGCAGAATTGAAAATCCTAAACTACTATGGAAGCATGTTCTATTTCATACATGATTTTCCTTATTTAAAGCTTGAAAGAGATAAAACTAAGAAGGAACTCCACCACCTTTCACTTATTGGAATGCTCATGTCCCTTTGTCTTAGGATCCTCCTTGATTGCTTGAGTCCCCATTTCCTTTGCGCTTCCCGATCAGCTTTTTCCAGAAACCAGCATCGTCCATCTTCTTCTTTAATGCTTTCTTTTGTTGTTTCACCTTTCCCTCTTCTTGTTCTGTTACGTCCTTGTGAACTGCCTCATAACTTGGAATGGCAAGGTGCAAGTTATGCATATTCCCAATCATATAAGTTAACTTGGCCTGAGTGTTTATGCTAAACTCTTCCCGATGTAGTTGCCTTCCTTCGTTGAGCACGCTGAATTTGTTGAATGCTTTCATCTGGGCTATCTGGCATTGGTTGAGTTCTTAAAGGCGTTTGTCTTGGCTCTCTTGCCTTTCGGTCACTTGATTGATGGCTTGGGTGAGCTGGGAGTAATGCTCCTGTTGCAATTCTATTTGCTGTTTCTGCCACTCTCTTTGTTGATCCATCCAACTAGAGAGTAGTTCTTCTTGACAATCCATCCTTTGAGATTGGACATGTAGTTGTTGTTCTTGTCCCTCCATATAGCTCCTTGCCAGATCCTCAAAGGCTCCTTGAATGTGAAACAAATTTATGTTGGTTGGATCATATTGCCCTTCTTACTGGTACTCTGTTTGTTGGGGTTCTTCTTGGTGAGGCTCTTCTTGTGCAGTTCTTTTCCCTATCTGAGGTCTTCTTTGTTGTTGAGCGGGTGTCACATAGTTTATACGCTGGAAGGTAACTAATCTCCCAGGATTTACCCACTGTGGATTGTTATCTTCGAATACCACCTTGGCTTTCATGCATAGTCTAAGGATGGTGCTGGGGTACCAAAGTCTAGCACCCGGATCATTCTTCTCAGCTGAGTCCTGAATCCCTTCAGCTATGATTTCGTGCACATTGATACTCCCACCCTTTACTAAGCAATGTACCATGGTAGCTCGAGCAATATTGACCTCAGAATTGTTTGCAGCTGGAAGGATAGACCTCCTTACTAGCTCAAACCATCCCTTGGCTTCCGGGATGAGGTCTCCTCTCCTAATGAACCGCGGTCTCTTATTCGAGTATCTTTTCTAATCAGACCCTATAACACACATATCATTCACTATTTCTTCAAGTTCATCTTTGTCGGGGGCATTGCTTATTCTTACTTGATAACTGAGCTCATCAAAATGTGGCGATTTCAGCTGAAGAGTCCTTGTTATAGCATTGGGGCTGAAGTCCACCTCTGTTCCTCTCACGTAGCTTTTGAAGGTGGGGGCCCTAGTACTGTCTTCTCTCGCCACATTGGCGTAGAACTCCTTGATGAGGTTTGCATTTATCTTTGTCTCTGGGTTCGTGAGCTTTTGCCAACCCCTCTGTGCAATTTTCTCTCTAATCTTTGAGCACTCATCCTCGTTGAACTGGAATGTCAACTCTGGAAATATTTTCTTATTTTTGATCCATTCATATTGGAGCTCATAGAAGGCGGTCTTGAATCTCCGGGCATCGAAAGGGGCTGCCCCATAGGTTCCTTCCCTCTTCTCCTCTTAGAGCTCGACGATGCCATGAGTGATGGTTGATATGTTTGCGGTTCACAAGACGTGGCTAGGAGAGTGTGTATGGAACTTTTGGTGGAGAATGGAATGTGTGTATTCGAGAGAAGGAAGGGAGATGAATGAGAATGACAAGTGCGTACGGAGAGGTTGTAGAGTGTGGGTTATATAGGGGAATGATGAGATTGAAGGGTGTGAATTGATGGTGTTTCTTAATAGTGGACGGTTGGGGTTTGGTATTGGATGAGTACAAGGATCACCTCTTTTATGAGGGTCTTGGTTCGGTCTCCAAGGCTATCCAACTCCTAATGTTGCAAATCAACACTTCTCAAGATACTCCCCTTGAAGACAAGTATGTAGTTCCCTTGGTATAGTGGCCGAATCTCCCTTCTTTGATTGTCCTACCAAGTACCACCAATCTCCTTTTTAAATTTCCTATACAAGACAAAAGGAATGCAAAAAAAATCAATTGAATTTTTGGTGGGAAAAATTCAAGTATGAAGTAGCTACTATTAAAATCTTTTTCTTTTGTTGTTTTTTTTTTAATAACTAAATGCTTTTCATAAATGCAAATCAATCGACCAATCAATTTCCCATGCATGCAATGTTGGTAACACCAAACTTGTTTGTGATCATATGGTGCAATAAGATTCGAAACAATCTCATACCATTGAGTGTGTTTAAGCCCTCTTGGTGTGCCTTGAACACCAAACTTATCATGTACTATATGCTGCATGTAGGGATTCTTATATTGTTTGTCAAAGTTGATTTAGAGTCCATGAGCTTTTACTACTATTAAAGATTAAAGAGAGAGGGTATGGAACATGGGTTGCCTCCCATGAAGCGCTTCTTTAGTGTCATTAGCTTGATGTTTGGCCTTTGTCAGGGTGGTTGGTAGTGCTTCAAGTCCTCCCCCTTGCAGTGGATTTGTCTCCATTGGCTTTGTTAAGAAGTTCCATATGTTCTAAGGACAAGATTTTGTTGATGGTGTATACTGGAGGCAGCTGAGATGGAATGGTGGGGAGATGAGGTGGTATAGATGGAAAGTAGGCAGAGACCACTTCATCTCCTGGAGAGAAGTCCTCTGTAGGGATTTTTTTGTTCCTCCATCCCCTTGGGACCTTTTTCTTTGTTTCTCTTGATGTTACCTTGCTCCTCATTGTTCCTTCTTTCAGGGAGATTTTGTTGCTTGTCCCATATGACTCTGGTGAGTTTAGCTTCTCTTGGGTCACACTAGGCTGTTGTTCCTTCTGATTACATTGCTCCTTAACCATAGGAGTTCTTAGGTGTGGTGCTTGTGCTCCCTTGTCTGGCTCTTCCATCAGCTCTTTATTGTGCTCTTCCTTCGACTCTTCGTTATCATGATATGCTTCTTGTGATAGTTTGAAAACGTTGAAGGTGAGCTGTTCATCGTGTATCCTCAATACTAGCTCTCCTCGCTCCACATCTATAAGTGCCCTGGCTGTGGCTAAAATTGGCCTCCCCAAGATGATGGGGGTGGATGGGTGATGAGCGGATATTTTATACGCTTTTTAGGGGTAATTTCATGTAGATTTTAGTATGTTTTAGTTAGTTTTTAGTATAATTTTATTAGTTTTTAGGCAAAATTTATATTTCTGGACTTTACTATGGGTTTGTGTGTTTTTCTATAATTTCAGATATTTTCTGGCTGAAATTGAGGGAGCTGAGCAAAAATCTGATTTAGGCTGAAAAAGGACTACTGATGCTGTTAGATTCTGACCTCCCTACACTCGGAATGGATTTTTTGGAACTACAGAAGTCCAATTGGCGAGCTCTCAATTGGGTTAGAAAGTAGACATCTAAGGCTTTCCAGCAATATATAATAGTCCATACTTTGCACGAAGATAGATGATGTAAACTGGTGTTTAACGCCAGTTCCATGCTGCAGTCTGGTGTTCAGCGCCAGAAATAGGTTGCAAGTTAGAATTCAACGCCAGAAATAGGTTACAACCTGGCGTTCAACTCCAGAAACAGCCCAGGCATATGAGAAGCTTAAGTCTCAGCCCCAGCACACACCAAGTTGGCCCCAGAAGTGGATTTCTGCATTATCCATCTTAGTTTACTCATTTTTTGTAAACCTAGGTTACTAGTTTAGTATTTAAACAACTTTTAGAGACTTATTTTGTATCTCATGACATTTTAGATCTGAATTTTGTACTTTTTAACGGCATGAGTCTCTAAAATCCATTGTTGGGGGTGAGGAGCTCTGCAGCGTCTCGATGAATTAATGCAATGATTTCTGTTTTCTATTCAAACACGCTTGTTCCTATCTAAGATGTTCATTTGCGCTTCACTATGAAGAAGGTGATGATCCGTGACACTCATCACCTTCCTCAATCCATGAACGTGTGCCTAACAACCACCTCCATTCTACATTAGATTGAATGAGTATCTCTTAGATTCCTTAATCAGAATCTTTGTGGTATAAGCTAGAATCCATTGGCAGCATCCTTGAGAATCCGGAAAGTCTAAACCTTGTCTATGGTATTCTGAGTAGGATTCTGGGATTTGATGACTGTGACGAGCTTAAAACTCATGAGTGTTGGGCGTAGTGACAGACGCAAAAGGATCAATGGATCTTATTCCGACATGATCGAGAACTGACAGATGATTAGTCATGCTGTGACAGAGCATTTGGACCATTTTTACTGCGAGGATGGAAAGTAGCCATTGACAACGGCGATGCCCTACATACAGCTTGCCATGGAAGGAGCCTTGCATTTATGAAAGTGAGAAAGCATTATGTTGCAGGAATTCAGAGGACAAAGCATCTCCAAGACTCCAACATATTCTCCATTACTGCATAATAAGTATTTATTTCATGCTCTTTTACTTTTTACAATTAAAACTAAAAATTATTATTGATATTATATCCTGACTAAGAATAATAAGATAACCATAGCTTGCTTCAAGCCAGCAATCTCCGTGGGATTCGACCCTTACTCACGTAAGGTATTACTTGGACGACCCAGTGCACTTGCTGGTTAGTTGTGCGGATTGCAAAAGTGTGATTGCAATTTCGTGCACCTATGGGATTCTCTTCCATTTCCAGGATAACGAAGTCCGTGGGCAGGAAGTAGTTCCCAACCTTCACCAACACGTTCTCAACCACTCCTATATCTTGTTTTTGAGTTTTGTCAGCTAATTTGATGATTACGTCTGTGGGTGTTAGCTCATTGATTTGGAACTTTTTCATGAGGGATAGAGGCATTAAGTTGATACTTGCTCCCAGGTCACAGAGTCCCTTATCAAACATTGTCTCTCCTATAGCACAGAAAATGTGGAAGCTCCCTGGATCCTTGTTCTTTGTGGGTGGCTCTGTTTGAATGAGAGCACTGCACTCCCTGTTCATTTTTATTGTTTGTCCACCTTTCAATGAACTCTTTTTGGCCAACAACACCTTTATATATTTGATGTAAGATGGCATTTGCTGGAGGGCTTTAATGAATGGTATATTTACATCAAGAGATGCAAACATGTCAAGGAACCTTGAATACATTCTCCTTGCTACACCACCTTTGAGCCTTTGGGGAAAGGGTGCATATGGGTTCAGGGCCCCCTCCCCCTTTTTCTTTAGCTCCTCCTTGTGTGTGGGATGGGGTGTATAGTTTCTTTCTTCATAATTTCCCTTTGGAATGTCTTGGAGATGTTCTTTATGTGTGTCTATTTCCTCCAAACTCCTCTCATCACTTGTGGTGACCATCTTGCATTCTTTCCACCTTACTTTCTTTGTTTCTCCTCTTGGATTCTTCTCTGTGTCACTTGGGAAACTATCAATAGGTTTGGGAAACTGTTGAGAAAGATATCCCACTTGGGACTCCAGCCTCTTAACGTTTTCCCCTTGGTTTTTGATATTGGCTCGCACTTCATCCTTGAACACTCTGTTGTCTTGGACTTCTTTGCATATGTCTTCAAGTAGAGCCTCAATTTTGGAAAGTCTATCCTCGGTTGGTGATGGTGGGTTGAGATTAGGTGGTTGAGAAGGGTGATTAGGTGGATGTTGATAGGATCTCTATGAGGTATATTGGTGAGTTGCGTTGTTGTTGGAATTGTGGTTGTGGCGTCTCTGGTCTTGGCTTTGGTCTTGTTGGTTTCCCCACCCAAAGTTAGGGTGATTTCTCCATCCAGAATTATAAGTTTGGAGTATGGATCATGGATCTGTCTGGGTGAGTTTCCAACATAGTTGGCTTGTTCCCAGTCACCTTGTTCTCCTACATTCACTCCTTCTTGAACTGGTGATGAAGTGATGACTGCTGCAACTTGGTTTTCTTTTACCTTCTTGGTGAGATCTGCTAGCTGCTTGGTGATCATCTTATTTTAAGCCAGCAATACATCCATGTGGTTCAGCTCCATTACTCCTCGAGTGTTGCTTCTTTCAGAAGCATAGAAGTAATCATTCTCAGCTACCGTTTCAATGACATCTATGGCTTCGTCAATGGTTTTCTTCTTGTTTAGAGATCCCCCTGATGAATGGTCTACAGCCTTCTTTGACTCATAAGAAAGACCTTCATAGAAAATGTGAAGTTGAACCCATTCATTGAACATGTCCGATGGGTATCTTCTTGTTAAGTCCTTAAATCTCTCCCATGCCTCATAGAGAGTTTTGCCATCTTGTTGCCTGAAAGTTTGCACCTCAGCCCTCAGCCTGTTGATTCTTTGAGGAGGGTAGAATCTTGCCAAAAATTTGTTCACCACATCTTCCCAATTTGTTAAGTTCTCCTTTGGGAAGGATTTCAGCCACTTAGATGCTTTGTCCCTGAGTGAAAAAGGGCACAAAAGCAGTCTATAGATATCCGAATGGACTCCATTAGACTTCACAGTGTCACATATTCTCAGGAAGGTGGTTAGATGTTGATTGGGGTCTTCTTAGGCACTTCCTCTGAATGAGAAATTGTTCTGAACAAGGGTGATGAGCTGGGGTTTTAATTCAAAGTTGTTGGCATGTATAGTAGGCTTTTGGATGCTACTTCCACAATTTCTTGAGTTTAGATTGATGTAAGAGCCTAGAACTCTCCTCTCTTGCTCAGCATGATTTACAAGGCCTTCTCTGGCATGGTTGTGGGCTTCTCCTTCATGGTTGTTTTCCAAGTTCTCCTCCATGTTTGTTTCAAAGTACTCTTCCTCTTCCTCAACACCAACAACTCCTTTCCCTCTTGCTTCCCTCCTCAATCTACGGAGGGTCCTCTCAGATTCCGAATCAAAGGAAGTTGAAGCTCCATTTCTTCTCCCTGTCATATAACTAACAGAGCACACAACAAGAAATAAAAATGAAGAGATTATTCTTGTTAGAGTGATTGTTAATGTGAGTGGTGCAAATTATCAAACAATTAGTGGGTTAGTGAGCAGAATTGTAGATAATAACAAAGAAAACAATGAGGGGTGAGGGGGCAAGGAAGAAACTAAAGAAACTGAAGATAAATGACTAGATAAAATAAACAAATAAAAGAAAAATGCTCAATCTAGTGAACTTCCAACTTAATCATTGTTGATACAAAATCAATCCCCGACAACGGCGCCATAAACTTGATGCACGAAAACTTGTCTCTCAATAAAATTCCCTTCGGCAAGTATACCGAATTGTCGTCAAGTAAAAACTCACAATAGAGTGAGGTCGAATCCCACAGGGATTGATTGATCAAGCAATTTTTGGAAGAGTATGCTAGTTGAGCTAAACAGAAGGTAGTTGGTATTGCAGGAAATTAAATGGCGAGAAAGTAAATGGCAGAAAATAAAGTGCAAAATCTTAAATGGGGATTTGGGGAGATGAACATGAAAATAAATGGCAGAAAGTAAAGAGAATGGGTAAGATCAGAAATGGGAAATTCATTGGGCTTAGGAGATGTTGAATTCTCCGGATCAAGTTCATTCTCATCTCTTCCTCAATCAATGCATTCATTGATCTCCTTGGCAATCTTAAGTGATTGAATCCCAATTCCTTGGCAATCCAATCTCTCTAAGCTTGAACAATTGCCCAATTCCTTGATTTAATTGCTCATGGGAAGAGATGAAGTGTGGCCACTGATTATATCACATGTATTTCCAAATCAAAGTGTTGGGAGGATTACATGTCACTATATCCACCCAGACCCTAATTTGGTCCAACATGAGAAAGCATTTCTAGCATGATCTCCTCATTCCTTTTCCAAGGCTTAGAGGAGATCCAATTATGGAGAGTTTCTTTTCCAAGAAAACTAACCAATTGAATTAAGATCGAAAGCCTTCTAGCAAACCAAGAGAAAAGAAAGAGGAAGAAGAATGAAAACTATAATTGATCCATCAAATTACAACAGAGCTCCCTATCCCAATGAAAGGGGTTTAGTTATTCATAGCTCTGGAAATGGAACATGGCATAAAAGAATACATGCTTCGCTAAAAAGTGCAGAAAAGTAAATATACAGAGGGTAGTTCTCCAAAGTGCCAAGCTTTTTTATAGTTCAAAACTACTCCTATATATACTACTCTTCTTGAGCTTCTAGTGAGTTTTTCAAGTCTTGGATGAGGGCCTTAGATATTGAGTTGAAGCAGGTACAATCTTCAGTGGGCTCATCTTGCAGAAAAGTGTGAGTTAGGCATGGGCGTTAGTTAGGACATTAGTGGTGTTAACGCTACGTGAAAATGTGGGTTCGAGAACGTTAGTGGCAATCACCTTTCTCACTAACGTTCCAACCCCAAAATGGTCCATGTTAACTTCAACGTTAGTGGCACTAACGTGACCACAAACATTGCCTCATGATCCTTCGCAAACGTTATTGGGAATCACCTTTTCCAATAACGTTGCATTGTGCCCCCTTTCCCCATGTTAGAGTTCACGTTAACTAGGTTAACGTGTCTCTTAACGTGGGCATGCCTAAGTTTCGAGAGCATTAGTGACACTTACCTTTGTCACTAACGCTCCAAACGCCCCTCCTCTCCACGTTAGAGTTCACGTTAACTAGGTTAACGTGGCCACTAACGTGGTAGTGAATGCCATCTCCAACATTAGTGACAAAGGTGAGTGTCACTAACGTTGGCTCATCATGCTTAGCTCCACGTTAACTTTCACGTTAATGGTCTTAACGTGACCACTAACGTGGGCAATGTTGGCTTGATCCAACATTAGTGACAAAGGTGAGTGTCACTAACGTTGGCATTGTCTTTCCCTTCCACATTAGAGTTCACGTTAACTAAGTTAACGTGACTCTTAACGTGGCTAATTGCCAATTTGTAGTGTTAGTGGTATTCACTTTTACCACTAACGTTGGAGCTCCCTTTTTCTCCACGTTAACTACCACGTTAACCTAGTTAACGTGGCAATTAACGTGAGCTTATGATGGTTTCGCAGGCGTTTTTGGTGGTCACCTTTTTCGTTAACGCTACAAGCTTGTCCCTATTCTACGTTAGTGGTTACGTTAATTAGGTTAACGTGACTGCTAACGTGGCTTCTTCTTGCTTCCTTTGTCCTGAAATTAAGCAAATAAAGTGCATCAAAGCTCTAGCCCAAGACATGAGATTATGCATAATCAATTTGTCATTCAATCCTTGCAAAATCCTCATGAAATCATGTAAAATTCATACTAGTTGCTTGAATCAAGGTGTAAATGAAATTTCATCCAAAACTTGCTTATTTCCTAAGAAAATGCATGAAACTACCTTAAAACAGTAAAGAAAAGGTCAGTGAAACTGGCCTAGATGCCCTGGCACCACTTATACCACGAAGATTCTGATTAAGGAATCCAAGAGATACGCACTCAATCTAAGGTAGAACGGAGGTGGTTGTCAGGCACGTGTTCATAGGTGAGAATGATGATGAGTGTCACGGATCATCACATTCATCATGTTGAATTTCAGCGAATATCTTAGAATAAGAATAAGCTGAATTGAATAGAAGAATAATAGTAATTGCATTAATACTTGAGGAACAGCAGAGCTCCACACCTTAATCTATAGTGTGTAGAAACTCCACCGTTGAAAATACATAAGTGATAAAGGTCCAGGCATGGCCGAATGGCCAGCCCCCATGAAGGTCTAAAATTGCATACACTGATTAAAGATCCATCCAAAGACTAGACTCTGGTCTAAGGACTAAACATCCAAAGATGAAAATACAATAGTAAAAAGTCCTATTTATACTAGACTAGCTACTAAGGTTTATAGAAATAAGTCTAAGTGCAGAAATCCACTTTTGGGGTCCACTTTGGTTTGTGCTTGAGCTGAGCTTGAGCTTTACACGTGTAAAGCCTTCTCTTGGGGTTAAACGCTGAGTTGTAACATGTTTTTGGCGTTTAACTCTGGTTTGTGATGTGTTTCTGGCGTTTTACTCTAGAATGCAGCATGGAACTGGCGTTGAATTCCAGTTTGCATCGTCTAAACTCGAATGAAGTATGGACTATTATATATTTCTAGAAAGCCCTGAATGTCTACTTTTCAACGCAATTGAGAGCGCGCCATTTGGACTTCTGTAGCTCCAGAAAATTTATTTCGAGTGCAGGGAGGTCAGAATCCAACAGCATCAACAGTCCTTTGTCAGCCTCCTATCAGATTTTTGCTCAGGTCCCTCAATTTCAGTCAAAAAATACCTGAAATCACAGAAAAATACACAAACTCATAGTAAAGTCCAAAAATGTGAATTTTGCATAAAAACTAATAAAAACATCCCTAAAAGTAGCTAGATTCTACTAAAAACTACCTAAAAACAATGCCAAAAAGCGTATAAAGTATCCGCTCATCACAACACCAAACTTAAATTGTTGCTTGTCCCCAAACAACTGAAAATCAAATAGGATAAAAAGAAGAGAATATACTATAAATCTCAAAATATCAATGAATATTAGTTCTAATTAGATGAGCGGGACTTGTAGCTTTTTGCTTCTGAATAGTTTTGGCATCTCACTTTATCCTTTGAAGTTTAGAATGATTGGCATCCATAGGAACTCAGAGTTTGGATAGTGTTATTGATTCTCCTAGTTAAGTATGTTGTTTCTTGAACACAACAACTTTTATGAGTCTTGGCCGTGGCCCTAAGCACTTTGTTTTCCAGTATTACCATCGGATACATAAATGCCACAGACACATGATTGCGTGAACCTTTTCAGATCGTGACTCAGCTTTGCTAAAGTCCCCAGTTAGAGGTGTCCAGAGCTCTTAAGCACACTCTTTTTGCTTTGGATCACGACTTTAACCACTTAGTCTCAAGCTTTTCACTTGGACCTGCATGCCACAAGCACATGGTTAGGGACAGCTTAATTTAGCCGCTTAGGCCTGGATTTTATTTCCTTGGACCCTCCTATCCATTGATGCTCAAAGCCTTGGATCCTTTTTACCCTTGCCTTTTGGTTTTAAGGACTATTGGCTTTTTCTGCTTGCTTTTTCTTTTTCTTTTATATTTTTTTCGCCATTTTTTTCGCAAGCTTTTGTTATTCACTGCTTTTTCTTGCTTCAAGAATCGATTTTATGATTTTTTAGATTATCAATAACATTTTTCTTGTTCATCATTCTTTCAAGAGCCAACAATTTTAACATTCATAAACAACAAGATAAAAAATATGCACTGTTCAAGCATTCATTCAGAGAACAAAAAGTATTGTCACCACATCAATATAATTAAACTAATTTCAAGGATGGATTCAAAACTCATGTACTTCTTGTTCTTTTGTATTAAAAATATTTTTTATTTAAGAACGGTGAAGGATTCATGGAATTATTCATAGCCTTAAGACATAGACATTAGACACTAATGATCATGTAATAAAGACACAAACATAGACAAACATGAAGCTTAAAGACCGAAAAACAGAGAGGTAAGAACAAGGAAGTTAAGGAATGAGTCCACCTTAGTGATGGTGGCGCCTTCTTCTTGAAGGACCAATGGTGTTCTTGAGCTCCTCTATGTCTCTTCCTTGCCTTTGTTGCTCCTCCCTCAAAGCCCTTTGATCTTCTCTAATCTCATTGAGAATAATGGAGTGTTCTTGGTGTTCCACCCTTAATTGGTTCATGTCATGACTTAATCCTTCTAGAGAAGTGTTGAGTTGTTCCCAATAGTTGTTTGGAGGAAATTGCATTCCCTGAGGCATCTCAGGAATTTCTTGATGATGAGCTTCCTCATACGTCTCTTGAGAACCATGAATGGGCTCTTTTGTTTGCTCCATCCTCTTCTTAGTGATGGGCTTGTCCTCTTCAATGAGGATGTCTCCTTCTATGACAACTCTAGCTAAGTAGCATATATGGTAAATAAGATGAGAAAAAGCTAGCCTTGCCAAGGTGGATGGCTTTTCGGCTACTTTGTAGAGTTCTAAAGAGATGACTTCATGAACTTCTACTTCCTCTCCAATCATGATGTATGGATCATGATGGCCCGATCCACAGTTACTTCGGATCGGTTGCTAGTGGGGATGATGGAGCATTGGATGAACTCCAACCATCCTCTAGCCACAGGCTTAAGGTCTAGTCTTCTCAATTGAACCGGCTTGCCTTTTGAGTCTCTTTTCCATTGAGCTCCTTCCACACATATGTCCATGAGGACTTGGTCCAACCTTTGATCAAAGTTGACCCTTCTAGTGTAGGGGCATGCATCTTCTTGCATCATAGGCAAGTTGAATGCCAACCTTACATTTTCCGGACTGAAATCTAAGCATTTCCCCCGAACTATTATAAGATAATTCTTTGGATTTGGGTTCATACTTTGATCATGGTTCCTAGTGATCCATGCATTGGCATAGAACTCTTGAACCATTAAGATTTCGACTTGTTGAATAGGGTTGGTAAGAACTTCCCAACCTCTTCTTT
This sequence comes from Arachis duranensis, assembly GCF_000817695.3. NCBI lineage: Eukaryota > Viridiplantae > Streptophyta > Magnoliopsida > Fabales > Fabaceae > Arachis > Arachis duranensis. The sequence goes on along the minus strand of NC_029774.3, from coordinate 107,473,178 downwards.
GGATCTCATGTCGGATCTCCGGATACTCATTTTTCTTGAGCATGAAATGGACCTCAGGGATCACCTTCTTCTTGGCCATAACTTCATAGAAGTGGTCTTGATGGGCTATTGAGATGAATCTCTCCATCTCCCATGACTCAGAGGTGGAAGCAATTGCCTTCCCTTTCTTCTTTTTTGAGGTTTCTCTGGCCTTAGGTGCCATCAATGGTTATGGAAAAACAAAAAAGCTATGCTTTTACCACACCAAACTTAGAATGTTGCTCATCCTTGAGCAAAAGAGGAAAGAATAGATGAAGAAGAAGAAGAGATGGAGGAGAGGGAGAGTGGTGTAGGTTTCGGCCAAGGGGAAAAAGAAAGGGTGGTGTTGTGTGAAAATGAAGAAGTGTGGAGGGGTTTATATAGTGGAGGGAGAGGGGTATATGGTTCGGTCATGTAGGGTGGGTTTGGGTGGGAAAGAGATTTTGAATTTGAAGGTGGTGGGGTTTATGGGGAAGAGAGGATGGATGTGAGTGGTGAAGAGGTGATGGGGAAGAGTGATTGAGGTGATTGGTGAATGATATTTGGAAAAGAGTGTTATGAAAAGGTGTGAGAGAGAGGGAAAAGGTAGGTCAGGATCCTGTGGGGTCCACAGATCCTGAGGTGATCCTGAGGTGTCAAGGATTTCTCAACCCTGCACTCTTTAGGCATGTAAAATGCCCTCTGTATGCAATCTTAGCGTTTAACGCCAGACTGCTGCCTGTTTCTGGCGTTGAACGCCAGCTTTATGCTTGTTTCTGGCGTTAAACGCCACTTTGCTGCTTGTTTCTGGCGCTTAACGCCAGCTTTCCTCAGGGTGCAATCCTGGCATTTAAATGCCAGACTGCTGCTTGTTTCTGGCATTCAACGCTAGCTTCATGCTCTGTTCTGGCATTAAACGCCAGCCAGATGCTCCTTACTGGCGTTTAAACGCCAGTAAGCTCTTCCTCCAGGGTGTGCTTTTTCTTCTGTTGTTTTTTATTCTGTTTTTAACTTTCGTAATTGTTTTGTAACTCCACAAGATCATAAACCTAATAAAACATAAAAGAACAATAGAAATATAGATAAAAAAAAATTGGGTTGCCTCCCAATAAGTGCTTCTTTAATGTCAATAGCTTGACAGTGAGCTCTCATGGAGCTTCACATATCATCAGAGCATGATGAGGGCCTCCCAACACCAAACTTAGAGTTTGAATGTGGGGGCTTCTCAACACCAAACTTAGAGTTTAGTTGTGGTCTCCCAACACCAAACTTAGAGTTTGATTGTGGGGGCTTTATTTGACTCTATATTGAGAGAAGCTTATCGTGCCTCTTTTCCATGGTTGCAGAGGAAGATCCTTGAGCTTTAAACACAAGGTAGTTCCCATTCAATTGAAGGACTAGCTCTCCTCTGTCAACATCAATCATAGCTCCTGCTCTGGCTAGGAAGGGTCTTCCAAGAATGATGGATTCATTCTCATCATCCCAGTGTTTAAGATTATGAAATCAGCAGGGATGTAAAGGCCTTTAACCTTTACTAACACGTCCTCTACCAATCCATAAGCTTGTTTTATTGACTTGTCTGCCATCTCTAATTAGATTCTTGCAGCTTGTACCTCAAAGATCCCCAGCTTCTCCATTACAGAGAGTGGCATAAGATTTATAACTGACCCCAAGTCACACAGAGCCTTCTCAAAGGTCATGGTGCCTATGGTACAGGATATTAAGAATTTACCAGGATCTTGTTTCTTTTGAGGTAGAGTTTGCTGAACCCATGTATTTATTTCACTAATAAGCAAAAGAGATTCATCTTCTCAAGTCTCATTACCAAACAACTTGGCATTCAGCTTCATGTTGGCTCCTAGATATTGAGCAACTTGCTCTTCAGTTACATCTTCATCCTCTTCAGAGGAAGAATAGTTCTCAGATCTCATGAATGGCAGAATGAAGTTTAATAAAATCTCTATGGTCTCTATATGAGTCTCAGATTCCTTTAGGTCCTCAATAGGGAACTCCTTTCTGTCTGGGGGACGTTCCATGAGGTCTTCCTCATTGGGATTCACGTCCTTCCCTTCCTCTTTGGATTCGGCCATTTTGATAATATTAATGGCCTTGCACTCTATTTTTGGATTCTCTTCTGTATTGCTTGGGAGAGCACTAGGAGGAGTTTCAGTGATTTTCTTACTCAGCTGACCCACTTGTGCCTCCAAGTTTCTAATGGAGGACCTTGTTTCATTCATGAAACTTAAAGTGGCTTTAGATAGATCAGAGACTATGTTTGCTAAGTTAGAGGGGCTCTGCTCAGAATTCTCTGTTTGTTGCTGAGAAGATGATGGAAAAGGCTTGCTATTGCTAAACCTGTTTCTTCCACCATTATTAAAGCCTTGTTGGGGCTTTTGTTGATCCTTCCATGAGAAATTTGGATGATTTCTCCATGAGGGATTATAGGTGTTTCCATAGGCTTCATCCATGTAATTCATCTCTGCCATTGAAGGGTTCTTAGTATCATAAGCTTCTTCTTCAGAGTTTAGAAATATTGATCTCATTGATAACAAGTGTTGAACCATAAAACTTTTTGATTGATTAGCTAATGATATACTTATGTGTGGCTCACATGTTGGGCACGTTGAACACGTAAATACCTTTTTTTTTATAGATTCTGAAGGAATAGTCAAGCAAGCTAAAATGAGTGTGAGGGAGGCTGTGGAGCAGTCTCTTAATGCTAGCAAGATCATACTGAGGTTCAATGAGGAACTGCAAGCAGTCGGAGATGTAGCTGGCCTGTTGAGTGTCATTCTAGGAGCGCTGGGTTCTTATTACAGCAAATTTTCTATTTGTGAAAAGAGTTGGGCAAAGGTGCAGGGCAAAGATAGGGTTTATGATGATTGCATAAAGGTAATGACTTTCGGCATTGTTTAATCATATCAAACCTTATAACTTGCAATTACTTACAGCTTGACATTGTCCTCGCAGGAGATGTTCCACTTTCAGGATAGTAGTGGTAGAATCAAGAAAATACTTTTGCAACAAATGGGGAGGTCCTGGAAGGACACAAGGGGGAGGCTGTACGACTCGCATTACAAACTAATAAGGACACTTGAGCAGAATCTTGAGAAGCACCCGGAGGGAATTCCTAGACAGCATTGGAGGTGGTTCATTGACTATCGTAATGATCCTGCAACAAAGGTACCCCATTTATTTAATTATGACCAGGCCAATTGAATCTGTAGCCCACAGATTCAATTTGATTGAGTGATTTAATCAGTTCAATTCTAATAACTATTAATCCAAAGTCTGATATAGTTTTTATTCCAATTGATTTGAATTTTAACCCTGTTATTTAATATACATGTGTAATTAAATTTAATATAAACATACTCAGCACATGTCACGGTCCAGAAGGAATGTTTGGCTAAAATCATAATATATACTTACATGATGATGAGATTGATGTACACCAACTTTCATTATTACAACTTTGTTGTTTGTCTGTTACTGTATAAGACTTTTGATTTAATTTGAGTACCCCTATTATTATAATTTATACTATATAATTGTTATTGGGATATGTCACACATGCCTGCTAAAGCTTTTTAAATAGGAATTGTATTTGCATATTAGAAATACAATAACATTGTTAACTTCTTATATGTAAATAGGGACCGCATGCATATAACTATTGTTCTTGTTAAAACAATACTTAACTTAAGATTACGTACAGTTTATTCAATTTTCACACTACTATACTTATTGCTCCAGTATTTTGAGTCTCTTGCAACGTAGGATACATATATGCTACATAGTTATACTTATTGCTTTAGTGAACAGTAGCTTACTGTTGATTTTTAATAGGCGAAGTGCAAGCAAAATGCGCTGAATCGAAAAAAATAACTTTACACACACACTGGCGGTTCTAAAAGCTTGGCTAGGGCAAGGGAAGAAATGGTAATATAAATTTGTAATCAAGTATAAGTAGCATTTAGTGTTGATTTATTTATATAGTAAAACAACAAAGAATTATTAGAAAATTTTAAAGAAGTGAAATTCATGGCATAAATTGTATTGTTACAGTCAGAAAAGCAAGGGATGAGAGTTGGTAAGGGAGAAGTATGGATCCTAAAGCACAAAATATCTGATGGAAGCTATATACATCAAGAAGCTCGAAAGATTGGTGTAAGTACACTTAATCATTTATGTTGTAACATGTTGGGTTTAGTTATTAAAATGTCTTGAGTATGCTATTAGTCTAGTGTGATTGTGTAATTTTATTTATGCCTGCAGAAAAAAAAATATTTGAGATTGAGCAGCTGGATGAATCTACAAGAATATTGTCAAAAAATGATTCCTTTGCCCAAGCTCTCGGTAAAGATCACCCGGGTAGAGTGTGTGGGATGGGACACGGGCCGACACCAAGTCAGCTCTTCCGTCTGAGTTCGCAGCCACCAGTGAATAGAGTTTAAGTAGAAGAGGCCCAAAGGATGCTGTGTGAACTATAGGCAGAGGTGACAACCAAAAAATTGAAGCGGAAAGCAATATAGGATGAATTAGCAGCAGAGAAAATGAAGAGGGAGGCAATAAAGAGTGTGCTGAGTTATCTGGTCCAACAGCAATGTGGAGAGCTGCCTCCGGACATCACTGCACGGATGAATTCTTTGGATGGACATGGCGGAAAATAGAAATTAGGTTTTATGTGATACTTTGTTTTTCAGTATATGTTTAGTTTATGTTAAGTATGCATATTAATTATTAGCCAGGTACTTTACTTTTATGTTAAGTATTGCATCATTAATTTATGCATCATTGACTATTAGCCAGGTACTTTACCTTTATTGACATTATTAAAATAGATATGTCAGTTTGCTTCGCAGTTAAATATTCATGAGTTTTGTTTCCATAGTGCAGAATTTTAGAGATAAAAAAGGTATAATATTCTTTAAATAAAAAAATAAAAAAATAAAATATAATAAAAAAGATAAAAAAATTAAATAACGATAAAATTCTTTAGATAAAAAGAAGTTGAAAAAAAATTACCCAGATTTGTCAAATTAATCAAAATAAATTATTAAAAAATTCCTCGGAATAGCGGCGGTTTAAACCGCCGCGAATAAAGTCCTTAAAAAACAAAGTAGCAAATAGCGGCGGTCGTTGGTTGTCGCAAACACGCGTGGAAAATCACTTTTGGATGATCTAGCAGCGGCTACACTGTTTGCCGTAAAATTCATGAAACCGCCGCAATTTAAAAATTAAACCGCTGCTATTCTGCGCGTATCCTGTAGTGTGTAGTATAATCTAAAATTTCTAGCAATAGAGTTAGATATCTATCTTTTAGACTTTTGAATATTGTAGTATTTTATAGTATTCCAATTTATTATAAAGATAAAATAATAGTTTATTTTTTGAAGTTTTTTATTTTAATTCTAATTTTTATTTGTTTAATCATACTTTTGATTACGATCTAGTTTATACATTATGATTGATAGATGATAAAAAACAAAAATACAATAAAAGAACTTGTATGTATTATTGGACTCAATAAGAAAATATATTTTTATTTAAATTTTTTTTATCTTGATTCAATACTGCATGTTAAAAGTTTGTTATATTCAATAATATGCAAAGTTAAGCTACATCTTACGAATAAGTAATGATTCCTTGATTATTTAAATATTAGTATTTGTTTGTTAAATATTTTTATTATTAATCAAATTTTTTACTTTAATAAATCATGAAAAGAGTGAAAGTCAATTTCTTAATAAAATTAGTTAGTATAGACAATGTAGTTAGTTAAAGCCAATAAAAAGTATGAGAAAAAATTAATAAAATTAAATGAATTTAATTAAAAGTAATAAAGAAAAACTACAGCAAAAAAAACTTTTGTTCAAATATAAAACTTTTAGATGTCGATTAGTGATAAAGTTTGTGGAGCGGGGACATAAACTAAAAGAATTAACATGATTACTATAGAAATTGAAAAAATATTAAATTATACAGTTAAAAAAATGAAGACATTTAAATTTTGTGGTTAAATTTTTTAATTTATATTTACAATCCAATGAAAAAAAAAATTTATTTAATAAAAAATCTATATCATTTTAGTTTTTTTTTTACTATATCTTACATTTTACTGTAATTAAAAACTTTTCAAATACAAGAAAAAATTATCACTTTATTAAATATATTATTAGAAGTAATTTATTAAAGAATATATAATACTTAGTTAATTATCATAATCATCACATTTAAAATTATTCAAGTTATTTTCATATAATAAAATAAAGTAATACGCTTCAAAAAATATTTTTATATAATTTACTAACAAATATATAGAATATTTATCACCAACAAATTATAACTCAAATGATATAATCTTTTCATACTCACCTAGAAGTTGTGGGTTCGAGTCACACTCCTAACTTTGGAAAAAAAATATGTGATATTTATCATATTTTTTATTTTTAATAAAAAATAGTATTGTATTAAAGTAATACATTTTAAAGGTATATAAATGTGAATTTTATTTAAAAAAATTATAAGATAGTAAATGCAATTTTTTTTTCAATTTTATTCTTAACATTTTATTTTAATTTTATCCTTAACATTTCTATATATTTCAATTTTACTATTAGGGTGAATAACATCAAGTATAAATAATCAATTATTTGATTTGACCAAAATAAGCATTAAATTATTTAATAAATAATGAATAAAAAATAAAATTAATACTTTATACTTTTTTTTCTCTTTTTCTTTTGTGCTTCAATTATATTTTTTTATTTTTTATTTTTTAATTTTATTTATCTCTATTTTGCCGAAAACTTTCTATAATTTTGTTTTATATTATTTTTTATGTATTTTAATTAATAATTTTTAATAATATTTTTTTAAAATTTTTAATAAGAACATATCTTAATTTTTGTCTTTTATTTTGTATATTCATTGATTTATACTAAACTTTTTTATTTATCGACTATACGTACAGTCTTTTTGGCCTATTTCTACCACTTTTAGTTGCAATTTTGTTCTTGTTTTCAACTGTTTATTTAACTTTTATTCTCAATGAATTTATTATATTTCACTTTGTTTTAATCTCAATTTCATAGTTATCTTTCAATTGTATAAAATTGAATCGTTTCTTTCAAAATATTCTTAAATATATTATCTATTACAAATAATTATTAGGGTAATGAAACAAATATAAATTGAATGTAAATTAAAATTTAATTTAATTTAAATTAAAAATTGAATAAATTATCAGAAAAATATCAACCAATTATATTTTTAATTTCTCTATAATTTTATTTAATAGTAAAGTCTCTTTATAGCCACTAACATCGTCGATAAAAAAAAGTATAAGTTTCTATAAAATAAAATACACATATGTAATTCTAAAGTTATTAATCATAACTATAGTCAAATTTCTAAAAACAAAAATCTTATGAATCAATCTGTAATTTTTTAATATATATATTTTTTAAAATTGTCTAGACTTATCAATATTTTATAATATGATTTCACAAATTATAATATGTGATATTAGTTATTATTATATATGTGAAAATGTGACTTATTTAGTATTTAACTGTTTATCTTCGATTAATATTGTTTTAACAAGGATACATGTCATGACTTTATGAAAATACTATAGCCTGGACTTTGGTTATCTAAGAATTTACTAAGAGGCTAGAGCAGCTTCACGTCACAAACCAACGAATGCTAGCAATTTAAATGATAAAAATATCCAGTCAAATTAATAAAATACCTAAGAGTAAAGTATCATTTTTGTCCCCAACATTTGGGGTAAGTTCCAAAGTTGTCTCTAACATTTTAATCGTCCTATTTAAGTCCCTAACGTTTCAAAATTGACTCAATGTTGTCTTGCCGTTAGAGATCCGTTAACAGAATTGATGGAGGGACAATATTGAGAAGATTTAAAACGTTAGGGGCTTAAATAGGACGAAAACGTTGGGGACAAAAATGATACATAGAAATAAATTTTAGTTTTATCCTTCAATAATATTAATTTTTTAATGTACATAGTATTCAATTATTTTTTAATCACATCTAAGTAAATTACACTTAATCACATTACTTTCATTCTAAATAAATTTTTTTTATAATTTTACACTTAAAATTATAAGTTAATATAAAATTATAAAAATATTAGTAATCCTAATTAGTAATCCTAATTTTTGTCTCTAATTCGAACCCTTTTTTTTCTTCTAAACTCATTAGTAGTCTCAATTTTGCATCTCTTTCTCTAACTCACTTTCTCTATCTCTTAAATCTGTCACCATGTCATTCAGTCTTATCCCAAAAATTTATGTTATATTATTATGTATGTTAAAAAATGTTTTTATATTTTTTAAAATATTATTTTTTATAATAAATATATTATAAATTGTGTTATTTCTATGAAAATGATTATTTTATGATTATTATATTATGGTTTCTTTATTAATTTTTTTCAAAAAGTTTTAAAGAATATCCATACATAACCATATGTATCTGCATTTCTTAAGAGGATAATTAAATAAAGACTTGCGATGAAGATGGAGAGAAGACGAGGGATATTTTAAAAAAAAAAGAGTGAGGATCAGAACACGAAAAGGGGTCTGCCGAACCTAAACGAGTATCTTACCATTTCTAATTAACAATGAAAATTTAGGTTCAGCCAATTTGAAATAGGATACATAGACTTCTTCTACATTAGGTGTAACACCCTATCACGTAGAGCCTTACGCTTAAATCGTAAAGCAGGTCATGAAGAATTATGACCTCTAAAAGAAAAGACGTATATAAATATAGTTGAAAGAATTTTGTAACTAGGAGCCTTGAAGCAAAAGCTAAGCAAAAGTGAAAAACAGAAAATCGTGTATTCGTAAAATTGATAGGTAAGATCAAAAGAAGGCTAAAAACATAATATACAGATCAGTGTTTCAAAATACGGATATCAAGCTCCACACTCGTCCTGCTAAGCTAAGGCCGGCTAGAGTATGTAATTATATATATATATATAT
>NC_029774.3:107452051-107464106 GCF_000817695.3 Arachis duranensis | reverse complement strand
TACAGCCCAAAATAAAACTCAAACAACAGAATAAACACCTGTTTCTCCAAGTCAACCTCCAGAAGGGACAAAATACAAAATATACATGCGGAGATTCTATATACATATATCTATAGCCTAAAACAAAATATAATAGCTCAAGAGACAGTTCTTCGCTTGTAAGGAGGGTCTCCAGACGCTCAATGAGGTGCTTCTCAACCTGCATCTGAAAATCAACAAAAATATGTATGGAATGAGAACCGGGGTTCTCAGCATGGTAAAGGAGCCTATATAGTTAATATATAAGGTCCCGAAAAAGCCAGAGGCATTCCTAAAACTCTGACACTCAGATTTTTAGCTTAAAGATCCAACTAAACCAAAAATTAAGTAAGTTATCTGAGGTATTTCAAGTTTTGAATTTAACTTTAACCTAATACTTCACTTTCTATCTCCTCCAGTCCTCCGAATCACCGGTGGAATAACTCCCCCCTACACCTCCACCAAAAGGAATCTCTCAGAAAATATACCCATACAATTCAAACAAGGAAAATACAGGTAGAGGTGTAATTACAGCAAGTAGAACAAGTAGCAGATAAGTAGAGTTAAGAAATTAAGCAAACTAAAACAATGCACACTCAAGCAAAACATACAAATGCACATCATGTATGCCTATCCTATGGCTAATGAGTCTCATCTGTCGGTTATACAGCCAATCCAACATGTCCTGGTAGCTAACCATTAGACAATCCCTCTTTACGCGCATCCCCAAGCTCAAAAATATCCATGGGAGAACTCAGAAAGTTAAAGTGTCTGGTCAAATCTTGTGACAGATGGTCAACAATTAGTCTCAAATATGCAAGCCATATAATAATCTTTTTCTTTTTAAAATAACACTTTAAATCAAAACTCCAATTTTTATAAAAATTTCAGCGGCATCTCCTCTAAAACTCGAATTTCTACCACCCTTCAAGGGTCCCAACCACCAAACCTGTAACACCCTCACTATCCGAATGTCACGCTTCCGGCTACGCCACTCTGATAGCTTGGGTATTACGATAACTCTAAACATGTTTAATACTAAAGTAGGAACCTGTTTAAAAAGCTAGCATAATACAAAAATACCAAATAAACAGAAAATAAACATAACTCTTCTGAAGCTTCGTCGTCCATATCCTGAAAAGGAATAACCTGTAGGGGAGTGAGAACGTCGTCCTCGCTTGTTCTCACTATAGGATTTACAAAAATTTCTATAACAAGATACGCAAAAAAAATATTCTTAGAGTACAGAGATCATTGCTTGTCTTTTGAGTCTTTCCAAAAACCTTGGGTACACATTCGAAATCCAGAAAATCCCTTTTTGAAGACTTGATAAATTTTTCAAATATTTTAAAACAAAACCTTTTTCCTTTCTTGCAAAAATCTGAAAAGTTTTTCCTAGATTTACTTGTGACAACCAAAACTTTTGTAAGAAAGGAATTGTCGGTCTAGAAGCTATACTTACAACGGGAATTTATTTGTGAAAATTCTAGATCGCGCGAGAGTTTCGTTCTTCAATATAAATGACCATTCCGTTCCAAGCATAGGTTCATTAAGTCTATGCTGAACTGGTCAGATACTTTATACAAATCTAGAACTCAATATACCAATCACGGCCTCAAGCCCATCCAATCTGACATGGCCCCCGACCCAAACAACTCAATCATCAACCAATTCGTCACAAACCAACCAATCAAACACAATCACAATTAATAGCAATTACGACAATTATAGCCGTTAGCAGTTAACATGAGTATTCACAAAGACAAACCAATTACAATATTCACACCCAAATAATGTCACATAAATGCATACGATTTATGCCTGTCCTACTGGTCATGAGCTCACGCATCGGTTACGTTGCCAAACCTGACTCGAATAAGTGGGATCCAACCACTGTCCTTACCCGTAGGTCCCACAGACAAGCGGGATTAAACCACCGTCCTTTCCTGGAACACACAAGCGAGATTAAACCACCGTCCTTGCTTCCACCGTAAGTGGGATCAAACCACCGTCCTTACGCGGGTGCTGCACCATTGACAAGCGGGATTAAACCACCGTCCCTGCAAGGTGCCAGCGACTTATCAACAATCTCATCTCAGCATAAGCGGGACGAACCCGGCCCTTATGCCTACCAAATAATAACTCATCAATCTTGAGGACATCCATAATCAATCAGGCTCAATAACTCATTTCAAATTCATTCTTGGCCCATTTTCTGTTAAAGAACAAACGTATTCAATTCACATCTTGCCAAGAATCACTTTTCAAAATGGAGCCACTTTTCACATCTTTCCAACACTTCCAAACAATCACAAAACCATGCCAAATTCAAAATCTCTTTGAAAGACTCAAAATCATTCATTTCTAAATCAAGATTTGGTCGTAAAATTTCTCAGCAGAGTCTCAAGAATTCAGAGGAGAATAACCTAACTCATTTCTTAAATTCATTGAAAACCGCCGAAACTTTAACTTCTTGATTTGAATAAATAGAATAGAATTTAAACCGAACCAAATCGTGTTTCCAATTATTCCGAACCAATTTCAAAACTAACTAAACTTAAGCCAAAACCAAATCATTTTTAAACCGAAAATCAATTTCAGATTCATTCTTAAATCTGTCTCCAAAGGCTCAGAAAGTGTTTCAATTTTACTAAGTCAAAGTTTCAGAAGATACTTCAAACTCTTCCTAAAATGTCGTAAAGTGAAATTAGTTAATCGAACTCCATTAAAACTCCTTCAAATTTTCTTATTCAATCAAATTCCAAAACTTGATTCTTTTTGTCTTTAAATCGACTTTAAAACATGATTCTTTTCTAAAATAGTTTACATTCAAAATATAACAATTTTTTTAATAAAAGGGTTCAATCTAATTCTTTTATCGGTAATACAGTTCAAGGCATAATCCGTTCCTTCTTAAAATACCGTTTCAAATAAAGTCTCAGATTTTATAGAAATTTCAGCAGCATCTCCCCTACAACTTGGACTTTGCCACCCTATCCAGGTCCCAACCAAACCAATTCTTAACTCTTTCCAATAGGTTCAAGACCAAATCAGTTTCCAATAAAACAAAAACTCAAACTTTCAGATTATAAAAAAAACCATTTAAAATCAACCAAATCCAGAAATCTCCAATTTATCAAAGCAGACATTATTTCAATCAAATAGGCAACCATATCCATTCAAGACAAAATCAGACAATTCATAAGACTCACATAATCACCAGAAATACATTCCGTACACCATATCTATTTATAACAATTTCTAATTTAAAATAAAATAGTTTGTATAAAAAACCCCTACCTCGACCCGTCGAAACCATAACCCAAAATGCGTCAGAAACCTTTTCTCTTAACCAAATTCAACAGCAATCTACAAACTCAATCTTTGATCACTTCCATAGCACTCAGGCAACTTAAAAGCGACATTCAACATACAGAACTCGAATCTACGTTCTCAAACCTCAGAGTTTATAACCAAACATGATAGGATACTAACGCAGGGGTTTTTGAAACACAAATACTTACCAAACTAAGAAAACGGAACAGCGGCGGTAGCTGAACCAGCTTAGCGGCAGCCCCGGCAACCACCCAAACGACAGCGACGACCAGAACTTCGATGACGGCGGCTGTAACAAACAGGCAGTGATGATAAAGCTCCCAAAAACTCAAAAGGAATGAAGACCAACTTAAACCCTTGCTGGCAGTGACGTTCCCAGTGGCAGAAGCTCGGCCAAAAGCTCTGGCAGTGGTGGATCTGGCAGCGATGGCTTCTTAACGGCGACTGGACAGGTCGTGGCCCTTCCTTCTTTGCAGATTTCTTTCTCCTCTGCTTCACCCATGGACGACGGCAATGTTGGCTCCCTGCGGCAACGTTGGCGACGCGGATAGCTACAGCAACGATGACGGGCTTCATGGCGGCAGCTCCCACGCAGCGCATCTCTCTCTCTCTCTCTCTCTTCTCGTGAAAGACGGCGATGGCGTCTTCTCTCTGCGTGACTCCCTCTCCATCGTTTCTAGTCTTCCTCGCGACGGTGATAGGTTGGGATGGATGGATTGGCGGTGACGGGTCAGAGAAGCGGCCTTCCTCCAAGGACTGACAACAGCGCGACAGCGGTAGCAAGTCCCCACGACTCCCCCCTCTCTTCTTCTCCCTCTCCGGGTCTTCTTCTCCACGGCCTCCCCCTTTCCAGCTTCCTTTCTTTCTTTCTTTCTTTCTTTCTTTCCTTCTTTCTTTCTTTCTTTTCCCAGCAGCAGCTGCTGTGTTGTGTGTATGTGCATTACTGAAGGAGAAAGGGATGGCTAGGGTTTCTTTTGGGGTAAAGGGAAAAATTAGTTTAAATAGGGTTAGGATTTGTGTATTAAATTAGGGATTTTGGGACTTAATTTGAAAACTAATTGAAACCTTAAAATTACTCTAAAAATATATTATTTGTTGCATCAAATTGCTATTTGATTTTTACTCATACTCGAATTGAAAATACATAGTAATAGAATTACTTTTTTTATCCTTAAAACTTAAAGTATTGAATGATATAAATATAATCGATATAAAATCAAATCATATAAAATTATTATTATTTCATAACTACCAACTTCGTAACTTAATTATGGAAAATAATCCAATAATCATAAATTAGATGAAATTCTTATTTAAATAGCCAAACCTCCTTATTTTTGAATTTCTAAAACTTTAAATCATAAATAGAAAAATAATTCATAAGTATAGAATTTGGATAAATACCTTAATTTATTTCAAAATCCAATTAACCAAAATTACCTTTAATTATTTTCAATAAAATGACTTCCTGAAAATAAAACTGTGAATAATTATATGGTTTGAGATTTGTTCAAAATATCACTCTTCAAAAATTTTGGATCTTGCAAAACCAAATACCTCTCGGTCATTCAAATCATTTCCAGTATCAAATCATTTCAAAATCAAATCAATTCCAATATTAAATCTTTTCCCAAGACTAACCAACTCCAGTAGCAAATCGTTTACAAAATCAAACCACGCATTTCTCAATCAATCCATTCAATTCAATTTCACAAACCTACCACAACCCTCAATACATCAACAATCATCATTAATTTATATTACCCCAATGTTAAGTAAGTGAATAAGGGGATAAAATTATCCCAATGTTAAGCTTTATTAAATATCAATGCACATGTGATAAAAGTAAAGAAATATCAAAAATTTGGTACATGAGTATGGAAATTATACAAAAGTGGAAATTATGGGTAGCTGGGTGTGATTTTTAGAACTACATAGAATGTGTGTGTGTGTGTGTATGTTAGGTGAAAACTTAGGTTAGTCAAAGATTCATATTATAGCTCACTTGGCCATACATATATCCTCACCCTTACCTTAGCCCCATTATAACCCTGAAAAGACCTCATGATGTTTGCATTGGTATGCTAAATATTTGTTGATTGGTTAGATGAAGAACAAGGTTGAGAAAGCATGACTAGGGAAGAGTAGAGTGATTGATTCTAGACACTTGAGAGTTAGAGTAATATACACTACCAGTAAGGGTTCAGTGCTTGATTCTATGTTCCCTGCTTTCATGAGCTATCTTCTTACAAGTTTACTTGTTTTCACTGTATAATTTGAATTAGTGAAATTTGGTTTGTATTTGTCTTAGAGAACTTGTTTGCTTTTAACCAAGTAGGTAGAAACATTTTGCATGTAGTTGCATTCACATTCATAGGTTGCAATGCATGAGTCTTGCCTTTTCCCTACCCATTTATTTTATCTCCTTAAAGTAAGCATGAGGACATGCTAATGTTTAAGTGTGGGGAGGTTGATAAACCACTATTTTATGGTTTATATTGTGTTTAATTGAGTGGTTTTTATCAAATTCTTGTCCACTTATTCATATGATTTGCATGATTTTACAATTCCTTCCTAGTTTAGTTCTATGGTTGAAAAACTTGCTTCCTAGAGATCTTTTAATTACGTATTTTAATTCCCCTTTATACCATTCGATGCCGTGATCCATGTGTTAAGTGTTTCAGGCTTCATAGGGCAAGAATGGCTTAGAGAATGGAGAGGAAGCTTGCAAAAATGGAAGGAACACAAGAAATTGAGGAGATGACCAGCGAGAAGCGACGCGGACGCATGGCTCACGCGACTGTGTGAAATGGAGAAAATCACAGCGACGCGCTCACGTGTCTGATGCGAACGCGTGGATTGGAGTTCGCGCAAACGACACGAGCGCATGCCTGACGCGCACGCATGGAGAGGAAAATCGCTGAATGACGCGTACGTGTGACCGACGCGTACGCGTGACATGCGCGATCTGCAGAAATTACAGAATACGTTGAAGATGATTTTGGGCCGCATTTTGACCCAGATTTCGGCCCAGAAACACAGATTAAAGTCAGGAAACATGCAGAGACTCAGGATATCAGATCATACACACAATTTTAGGTTTAGATGTAGTTTTTAGAGAGAGAGGTTCTCTCCTCTCTCTTAGGATTTAGGATTAGGATTCCTCTGGAATTAGGATTTCATCTTCTTCAATCACAGGTTCAATGTTCTTTTTATTTATTTCCCCAATTTAGTTTATGAACTCTTTATGTTGGATTTGATTTCTCTTATTAATATTTGAGGTATTTCAGACATATGACTTTTATTTAGTTTCTTATGTTCTTGGTTCTGGTTGATTAATTGGTAACTCATTGAGTTGTCAAACTCATTGTGATTGATAATTGATATCTTTGCTGATTGATTTAGATTCCTATAACTCTAGTCTTTCCTGAGGAGTTGACTAGGACTTTAGGTGTTAATTTAATTTAACCACTTGACTTAGTGGGAGAAAAAAATATAATTCTCATCACCATTGATAAGGATAACTAGGATAGGAATTCTGATTTTCATACCTTGCCAAGAGTTTTATAATTATTAATTTATTTTTCCTGCCATTTATTCTCCTTGTTCAACCTTTCAAAAATCCAAAAGTATTGTTTTTACATAACGAATAATAAACCATACTTCCCTGCAATTCCTTGAGAAGACGACCCGAGGTTTGAATACTTCGGTTTATAAATTTATTGGGTTTGTTACTTGTGACAACCAAACATTTGTATGAAGGGATTTTCTGTTGGTTTAGAAGCTATACTTACAACGCGATTATATTTTTAAATTTCTTTACCGATAGAAATCCGATCGTCAAAATGGCGCGTTGCTGGGGAATTGCAAACGTGTGCCTTATTATTGGTTATTGTAAATATTTTTTAAATTTTTATCTTATCTCATCTTTTTTTTCAAAAATCATATCTTTTTCAAAATCTTATCTTATCTTTTTTCAAAAATCATATTTTTTTCAAAATATTTTCTTTTTGTTAGTTTTTGTTTCTATTTTCTCCTACTACTATGAACTCTCACCCCTTTGGCTGTGAGTCTGGTTACAACCTATGAAGCACGGATTCTCTCTTGGTGCCGGCGTATCCGTGTCGGACACGAATCCGACGCCGACACGCGGTGGATACTTCAAACGAGCGTATCGGCGGCGTGTCTTCTTACGGTGCAGAATTTTAGTGGAGCGGTTACAAATCCAAATGAGTCCGACCCGATTCAGATGTTCATGAAATTGATATTTCTGCTGGACTGCAAATCTTCAATTGATTTTGTGATTTTATGGCCCGATTAACCAATTTTTTCTTTCTAATTTTAAAATATTCTAAAATTAAAACAAATCAAAATTTAAATTTAAAAATAAAATAATTAATAAATTAAAACCTAAATCTATTTACCGTTTGTCTTTGATAGCTTACTTACTCACTAGCTTAGCCGTTCTTGATTTTCTACGTTATATTGAAGAATAAGAATAATAGAAGATACAGAGGTTGAAGACGAACTGAAGAACTACATTGTGTGGTGCGTGGTGTTTGCAGATGATGGAAGCTGTGGTGTTTGCAAATGATGGACTTAGAGGAGAAGAAATTGATACATTTTCTGTTAACGAGATGGCAAGAGTAGATTAAAATTTTTTATTTTTTTAATAATTACATAATTTTAAGACTTTTTTATGCAATTATATTTACTCTTATATTTACAATAAGATATTTTATTAATTTAATATATTATTTAAATTTAAATTCACAATGTATCCTAAACATATCGTATCTAATTTTTTATAAAAAAAAACGTGTCGGCGTATCCGTGTCATGTCGTGTCCGTATCCCGTGTCGTATTGGTGCTTCCTAGGTTACAACTATGTTACAGAAAGAGGAGATTATAATGAGAACATACACCAAGGATGGAACAATCAAAGATGGGAGGAGTCACAAGAATTTTATCAACCCTCATGGCAACAACCACCTCCAATGGACTATCAACAACCATTCTGTAATGCATATCAAGGCAATGGATATGGTGAGCACTCTTTTGATTATCAACAACCACCACCATATGCCTATGAACCCCCTCCTCAACATCATTTTAGACCACTATACTCACAAGCCCCTTACCACCAAACACCCTTATATGATCCTAACCCTTATCCACCACACCAACCACCTTATGAGCCATATGAACCATATCTAGAACCACCCCAATTTCAACCCAATCACTCCCAGGAACCACCACCTCCATATATAACATGTCCATGTCCATCTATCCAAGAGCCATATGATCCTAATCATGCAATTCAAGCGGAACAAGAATCAAAGGATCATCTCAAAGAATCAGTGGATCGATTTCATGCAACTCTATATCAACTAAATCAAGCGATAAGTCGATTAGCTTCCCAACGCTCGGACACTCAAAGTGCTCCCATGGCTACATGTGGAGAATCAATAAAAGAGCGTAGCATAAAGGAGACACTAGAAACTCCAATGGACAATGAGGAACATACCTTTGTATTGGAACAAGTGGAGGAAATCGTAATAGCTGAAGAAGAGGAAGTGGTTGAAGATTTAGGAGATGCGGAACCTCCATGGGAAATTAAAATCATAGAACCTCCTTCCAAGACATTTGAATTTGATGTTGAAGAGGGTGTACAACCTCCAAGGCATATCATGGTTGAAGACTTGGAAGAGGTTGATCAAGAGATGGAGACTAAAGAAGCAGAAGCACAGCCTCCCATGCCCTTGGTAAGCAAAGAAGAAGAGATTAAATTAGAAGAAAGCTACCAAGAAGAAGAGGTTGATATTGAAGAAGCTTGCAAAAAGATGGAAAGTGTCAAGAAAGCACTCACGGGAGTAATGCCTGCAATTACCTTGCCAAAGTTGTTGGAGACCCCTCCCCTAAGTTGCTATCATCCTTCACAACATTCAAGTGGGTAAAATTCATATCCCTTAGCTTTGTAATTCCACTTGAATATGGGCTACTGGAGACGGATGGTCAACTTAGAGCTCTTTGTGGCATTAAGAGTAAGAGGAAGATGGTTAATGGTTGGAGTTGTAAAGCAAGGTTCAACATGGTTGTGTGCTCAAAGTTTAAACGCAAGGGTTGGTGTAGATCTCAATTGAATGGGTCTAGGATGTTGTTTGGCCGCTTTAGTGAGAATTCACACTGCTTGCCACCCGGATGGAACAATATTGCTCAACAAGAAGACGGGTGCAAAAGCAAGATTTGGGACCCCGGAATTCATTCTGGCAATCAACACTCTTGGGGCCTTGTCACTTGCTTTAACTTACTTGAAGGCTTTCTGTGCCTAGTTTGGGATCCCGGAGGTTACTGGAAGTACAAACACTGGTGGAGATTCTTGGATGAATACAAGCACAAGCCACCATAACAGGGAGCTCACCAAATGTCTAACTTAAGGACTCTAACTAAAAATACTAGGTGGGAGACAACCCACCGTGGTATGATCGTTCTATTTTCAATTTTATTTAGTTTTGTTTATTTTTAAGTTTTATTTTATTTTATTGAACTTGGAATTATTCATAACATCTGCATCAGTATTTGCATACTACATTCTGCATTTTGCATAAAAAAATGCACGCGACGCGTGAGTGTCGATGACGCGTTCGCGTCACAAGTGCATTAGGATGAAAAGAAAAGTGAACAGAAAGTCACGCGAGAGCGTGGCTGGAGGCGTGCCACAGGCACAAATACGCCCACGCGACCGCGTCGCCAACCCGTTCGCATCATTTGTGAAATAGCATCCCCACGTGTCTGCGTCACTCAGGCGTACGCGTGGCCCTGTATGTAACACCCTACCATACAGAGTCTTATGCTTAAGTCATAATTCAGAGATGGCAAGGTATTACGACCTCTAAAATAAAAATTTAGTACGTATAGTAGTATGAATGATTGATTATAACTAGGAGCCTTTGTAGAAAAAAGGGGTAAACAAAAATCGCAGCTCAAAAGCGCAACACTCCGATCGATAACGTAACGAATAAGGGTAACCAATGCGAGATTATATATATCTACAAAGAAGTATCAAAAACAGGAATATCAAGACTCAAGATCCGGCTGCGAAGATAACCGGTCCGAGCATAGCGATATATACATATGATAAAAATAAGGAAAACCCCAAAGGAAACCCAAAAGGACACAAATACATAAAACCTAATCTCCAAAATCTCCTATAAGAGGAGTCATCATAGTTTGTATTATTTAATGGAGATAAAAGTATCTAAGCAAAACATATAAACCAAAACATAGCTATCTAAGAGAAATCATAAAATCAAAATAGAGTCCCGATAATAAAGGTTCTTCACTAATCCAGAAGTCTCCAGCATGCTTCAGCGAGAAACCTCACGTCCTGCATCTGAAAACCACAAAATCCGCATGGGTGAGAACCAGAGGTCCCCAGCATGGTAACAGCTTCCACATATATAATACATAATAATGGAGGAAAGCTGAAGGCAATCCTAGAACTTCCTCCAGATAATATCAAAGCTTATAAACAAGCTAAACCATATAAGGGCATCTGACTAAGGATTCTTCAGTCTAAAATAATACTTCCCTTTCCAATTCCTTCAGACCTCCCAACCACCAGCAGGAGTATAATGTAGCAAACACAGTTATATCAAGCAAGAAATATACAATTAGGAACAAGTAAGGCATTTAGACAATTAGCAAGTAATATACAGTCAAATAAGAAATTCCAAACAATTCACATAATATGCATATGATGAATGCCTATTCCTAATGGCTGATGATATCATTTGTCGGTTATATAGCCAACCCGAAAAGTCTTGGTAGCTAACCATTGGACTGTCCCTCTGTCGTGCATCCCCAACTCGAGTTATTCTCGATTATCCGGCTCACGGTTAAATCCATAACCAGCCGTTTCATTAACAATTACAGCCTTTCGGCCTATGGCATAACAAGCACTTCCACCACCATCCTCCGCATCTCACATAATCATGCTTGATCCTCATTGATCATTCATTTTCCCTTGTTTCACTCGCAAGTTACCACATTCACTAGCCTTTCTTCTCATAGCTAGACATATCATAATGATTTAAGATATAAGTGGTGAGATCGGAGGCTTAGAAGTATGAAATTTGGCTTTTAAAACTCAAAAATCAACTTTGGGATGAAAACAGGTCCACGCGTACGCGCACTCCACGCGCACGCGTGGATGGCCTCGAAAACTCATCGACGCGTAAGCGTCATGCACACTAACGCGTGGATTGAAAACTAGTCAAACGACGCGCACGCGTCAACCACGCGTATGCGTGGGTACTCTCGTGCCCCAGGCACAAAACTGGCACAATTCTGGCATAACTCTCTGGAAAATGGCTGGGCATTGGGTGCAGCATATCGGCGCGCTCGCGCACATCACGCGCACGCGTGGATGGCGCTTTCGAGAAGAACGGCGCGTACGCGCCAAGTGCCCCTACGCGCGGGGGGGTCATTCTGCTAAAAATTTTCTAAGTTAAAAGCTGCAGAATTCACAGTTTCAACCCCCAATCTTCCGACGGACATAACTTCCTCATTTTAAATCGTTTTTCACCCGTTCTTCGAACGGCAGGGACATCCTGGATCCAATTTCCTTTCTAAACAGATTTGGTACAAAATAGAGATCCGTATCCAAGTTATATCCCGTCAAAGTATGCCAAAAAACCAT
>NC_029774.3:107450357-107451959 GCF_000817695.3 Arachis duranensis | reverse complement strand
ATTCAACTCTTTTCAAAATCAATCAAAACATGCCAATTTCATCCCTTTTCTTTGAAATCAATCAATATATATCAAATTCAAAATCAAGCCTCCTCAACTCACACATTGACACATTACCACAATTTACAAAATCACTATCTCATCATTTTAACCCACTCCACCCAAGTGGCTCAAACTCAAACATATTGACATATCATATACTCTTCCTCATGCCAATTCTCAACAACACCAATTCCAATAAATCATCATTGTACACAATCAATATCATACTCACCATCAACATGGTTCAACCCACAATTCAACCATAACCAATCATCAAGCATATATCACAATATGCATATTTCTCATACATCATACCACCAAGGCATCAATAATCATCATCACATATATGACCACATCATATATCTTAATCATTCAACAACATCAACCATTCAATGCCTATCTTAGGGCCTCTAGCCTAAGTATTTCCTACCACATTACATATTAAATACAGAAAACCGAAACCATACCTTAGCCGATTTCCCAAGCTCAACCGGAGCACTTTCAAATCACTTATCCACAAGCTCTCAAGGCCTCAACACCTCCAAGAACAGATTTTCACCACCAAATCCCTTTTTAAGCTTTTCAATATCACCAATTAAGCTCCAATATTTACACATACACAACCTAAGCCACAATCATCATACCCATACACAACATCTCAATACCCAAACATCATAGAATCAACAATTTACACTAGGGTTGAGAATCTTACCACATCCAAGGTCCAAGGAGACAAGATTAACCTTCTCCTTCAAGAGAGTTGGGTCCTATAACATCAAAGAGCCCAAAATCTCAACATTTTTGCTCATAAAACTCGAAAACAAGGCTGGAATTTCGAAGAGTAAAACGTGGCTTACCTCAAGATTAATTGTATGGGTTTTGTATAGCTCTCCACGGTGAACGCGTGGCCGCAAACGGAGCGGCAATCGGAGCTCTAGATCAAAAGTTATGGAGGTTTGAAGATCAAGAGAGAGAAAGAACTTGAGAGAGAGTTCTCCCCTCCATGGCCTCCATTTTCAGCATGTGAGTGTGTTTAGTGAGGAGAGAGAATGCTGAAAACTAGGGTTTTGGTTTAGTTATGTTGGGCCAAGGGCCCACTTTGGGTCCGGTTGGCCCGGTTTGACCCGTTCGGTCCAATCTTGGCCCAAATTCTATAAAATTGGTACCGAAATTCTCGTCTCAATCTCCTCTATCATATTTAGCCACAAAAATCACATTTTGGGATTTCTAGAATAAATTCTCATTTATAGGCTAATTAGCCGTTAATTAACCGGGTTTTACATTCTACCCACCTAATTGGGAATTTTGCCCACAAAATTCAAATGCAAATACCTGAGAATAAATGCGGATAATCCGTTCGCATCTCCGACTCAAGTTCCCAAGTGTGTTCCTCAACACCACCTCGACTCCATGTCACTTTGACTAATGAAACCTCTTTTCCACGGAACCGTTTGATACTAGTATCATCAATTCTGACCGGAGCCACTGGAAGCGTCAAATCTTCCCTTAACTGAACCGACTCAGGTTCTAACACATGGTTAGCATCAGGAGTGTACTTTC
>NC_029774.3:107444171-107449263 GCF_000817695.3 Arachis duranensis | reverse complement strand
TTCTCCTTTTGAAGCATCATCCAAGCCGCATATAATGACTTCCGACTCAACGCATCTGCCACTATGTTCGCCTTTCCCGGATGGTAATGCAACTCAAAGTCATAGTCCTTCAACAATTCCATCCACCTTCTCTGCCTCATATTAAGCTCTTTCTGATCAAAGAGATATTTCAAACTCTTGTGATCGGAGAAGACTTAGAATTTAACCCCATAGAGATAATGCATCCACACCTTCAAGGCAAACACAACTGTAGCGAGTTCCAAATCGTGCGTAGGGTAACTAACTTCATGAGGTCTCAACTGTCGTGAGGCATACGCCACCACATTATGATGCTGCATCAGCACGCACCCTAGACCCTTCAATGAGGCATCACAATACACCTCAAATGGCTCATTCGGCTCAGGTAACACTAACACAGGTGCAGTAGTCAACTTTTTCTTCAATGTCTGAAAGCTCTCCTCGCACTCAGGAGTCCAAACAAACGGAGTGTCTTTGTGGGTTAACTTTGTCATTGGAAAAGCTATCTGTGAAAAGCCCTTGATAAACCTTCGGTAATAGCCAGCTAAACCCAGAAAACTCCTTATCTCTGTTACGGTGGTTGGTTGCTTCCAATCCATCACAGCCTCCACCTTAGTTGGATCTACGTCTATTCCCTTCTTACTCACCACATGGCCCAAAAACTTCACCTCACTCTTCCAAAACTCACACTTAGACAGTTTTGCATAGAGTTTCTTCTCCTTTAGAATCTGCAACACGGTCCTCAAGTGTTCCGCATGCTCCTCTTCAGTCTTGGAATAAATCAGTATGTCATCAATGAAGACAACAACGAATTTATCCAGAAACGGACGGAAAATTCTATTCCTGTAATCCATGAATACCGCAGGAGTGTTCGTCAATCCAAAAGACATTACAGTGTACTCGTAATGACCATAACGAGTCCTGAAAGCGGTCTTAGGGATATCCTCACCCCTTACCCTTATCTGGTGATAACCGGATCGCAAATCGATCTTGGAGAAAACTCCAGCTCCTTGTAACTGATCCATGAGATCATCAATTCTCGGCAATGGGTACTTATTCTTTATTGTAACCTTGTTTAGCTGCTTGTAATCCACACAGAGCCGCATACTCCCATCCTTCTTCTTCACCAGTAACACTGGAGCACCCCACGGAGAGACACTTAGTCGTATAAAATTCTTTCCCAACAAATCCTCTAATTGAGACTTTAGCTCGTTCATCTCTAACGGTGACATCCTATAAGGAGCACTTGAGATTGGTCCCGCCCTGGGCACTAATTCAATAGCAAACTCAACCTCTCGGTTAGGTGGAAACTCATCAATATCATCAGGAAACACTTCCGGAAACTCACACACAACCAGAATCTGTTCCAACCTTTGATCATCACCCGAAACGCCCGCGGTTAACAACATGATACCCTGACATTCGGTTCCGAAACAGTTCACCATCATCGAATTCAAGTAATAATTATTCACCACGACCGGCCCTTCAGTATCTTCCGGCATAAAGTACACCGACTTTGTAGAACAATCTAGCAGAACATGATTCTTAGATAACCAGTCCAATCCCAAGATAAGATCAAGACCGACCATCGGCAAGCAGACTAAATTATGAATAAAATCACGCTGCTTGAACCTAAAGAAAACTTCCGGGCATCCTAGCCTAGTTACCGTGGCTTCATGGGTAGCATTGTACACTCTTAGATCATAACCTAAAGTTACAATCTTCAGTCCTAACTCATGGGCTTTCTCAAATGCAATGAATGAATGCGATACTCCCGACTCAAATAAAGCATTTAAAGTTTGACCAGCCATTTCACAATTACCTCTAATGAGTGTCTCAGATCCCTCAGCTCCTATAGCTGAAATGGTGAACACCCGACCAGTCTGTTGTGCCTTTCCAGCACCTTGTTTCTGCCTCTCAGGACAATTTGCGGCTTTATGCCCCGCCTTTCCACAAGTGTAGCACAAACCCCATCCGGCCTGACTCCCTTTCTCAGCGGTTGCCCTTTTCACATACTCTTCAGCAACCCTACACTTGTTTACCAATTCGGAGAAGGTCCTAATCTCCATTGGTCCCACTGAACTAAAAATATCGCTCCGGAGTCCTCCTTCATACTTAACACACTTCCATTCCTCATATTCCACCGGAGTCCCTTGGCACATACGAGAGAACCTGAACAGCTCCTCAAACTTGTCAGTATACTCTGATATGGACATAGTACCCTGCTTCAGCTGCAGTAACTCAAGTTCCTTAGCTGTCCTAGTAGAAGTCGGAAAGTACTTCTTATAGAACTCTTCTTGGAAAACATTCCAGGTGATATAGTCATCACCCTGCTGCAGAAGACGTCGGATACCTTGCCACCAATGCGACGCTTCACCTGTGAGCATATAGGTAGCAAACTCGACACGCTGTCCTTCAGGTACCACTTGTGCTTGCAGTGCTCGCTCTATAGCCTGAAACCATGTATCAGTCTCAGTCAGACTAGCAGTTCCCTTGAACTTAGGTGGATTAACCTTCAAAAAGTTTGCCAGTGTCATCGGGCCCTGAACTCCACCTCCATCATTACCATGGTTGTTCATCTGTTGACCAAGAGCCTCAGCAGTGGCTTGCATAGCAGCAGCCATGTTCTCTAACGCAGTCATAAAGTTCACCGGGTCATTAGGGTTATTCTCCGGTGAACGAGTGTTAGTACGACCTCTACCACGGCCTCTACCGCGTCCACGAGGTGCCATCTGGTTCCTATACGCACCAAACAATCGATATTAAGTTAATCAGTCTCAATATCGGAAGTCTAGTGCTTCAAAGTCCCAAATACATGCTCATGAACGTTTATGCCAAATATATCAAGCAGATATACTAATAGCACATAACACACATACAGAGAATGCACAGAAGCATAGTCAGTCCATCCCTCAGGCTCTACAGGAATGAACTGCTCTGATACCATAATGTAACAACCTACCATACAGAGTCTTATGCTTAAGTCATAATTCAGAGATGGCAAGGTATTACAACCTCTAAAATAAAAATTTAGTACGTATAGTAGTATGAATGATTGATTATAACTAGGAGCCTTTGTAGAAAAAAGGGGTAAACAAAAATCGCAGCTCAAAAGCGCAACACTCCGATCGATAACGTAACGAATAAGGGTAACCAACGCGAGATTATATATATCTACAAAGGAGTATCAAAAACAGGAATATCAAGACTCAAGATCCGGCTGCGAAGATAACCGGTCCGAG
The DNA here is from genome assembly GCF_000817695.3 of Arachis duranensis. Classification (NCBI taxonomy): domain Eukaryota; kingdom Viridiplantae; phylum Streptophyta; class Magnoliopsida; order Fabales; family Fabaceae; genus Arachis; species Arachis duranensis. Next base: position 107,446,003 of record NC_029774.3, on the reverse strand, counting down.
CATAGCGATATATACATATGATAAAAATAAGGAAAACCCCAAAGGAAACACAAAGGGACACAAATACATAAAACCTAATCTCCAAAATCTCCCATAAGAGGAGTCATCATAGTTTGTATTATTTAATGGAGATAAAAGTATCTAAGCAAAACATATAAACCAAAACATAGCCCCGAGAACAAAGGATTTTCACAAATCTAGAAGTCTCCAGCATGCCTCAGCGGGAAACCTCACGTCCTGCATCTGAAAACCACAAAATCCGCATGGGTGAGAACCAGAGGTCCCCAGCATGGTAACAGCTTCCACATATATAATACATAATAATAGAGGAAAGCCGAAGGCAATCCTAGAACTTCCTCCAGATGCTTCCTCCAAATAATATCAAAGCTTATCAACAAGCTAAACCATAAAGGGCATCTGACTAAAGATACTTCAGTCTAACTATTACTTCCCTTTCCAATTCCTTCAGACCTCCCAACCACCAGCAGGAGTATAATGTAGCAAACACAGTTATATCAAGAAAGAAATATACAATTAGGAACAAGTAAGGTATTTAGACAATTAGCAAGTAATATGCAGTCAAATAAGCAATCTTAAACAATTCATATAGTATGCATATGATGAATGCCTGTCCCTAGTGGCTGATGATATCATCTGTCGTTATAGAGCCAACCCGACAAGTCTTGGAAGTTAACCATTGGAATGTCCCTCTGTCGTGTCTCCCCAACTTGAGTCATGCTCATTATAACTTGATCATAATCATGATCCATATCCATCACCCTCACTGGTGAATATTTATCCATCACCATCACTGGTGAATATTTTTGGGGGTGAGCTCGTCCGGGAATTTCACAGTGCCCGGCCACCCTGACGACATAGGGTCAAAAGAGCTTCAAGTCTCGACCTGGAGCACATGGTGGCTAGCCACTGCTTTCTCCCAGGGAAACTCTTATCTCCGATAATGGAAGTGCAACATTTACAATTCATTCAACAGCATATATATGCATGTATACATAGCCATAATCATGGCTCCGCCGTAACACGGCAATAATCCAGCCATCCAGCTCACGGTTAAATCCATAACCAGCCGTTTCATTAACAATTATAAAATGGCTGGGCATTGGGTGCAGCACATCGGCGCGCCCGCGCACATCACGCGCACGCGTGGATGGCGCTTTCGAGAAGAACGGCGCGTACGCGCCAAGTGCGCCTACGCGTGGGGGGGTCATTCTGCTAAAAATTTTATAAGTTAAAAGCTGCAGAATTCACAGTTTCAACCCCCAATCTTCCGACGGACATAACTTCCTCATTTTAAATCGTTTTTCACCCGTTCTTCGAACGGCAGGGACATCCCAGATCCAATTTCCTTTCTAAACAAATTTGGTACAAAACAGAGATCCGTAGTCCAAGTTATATCCCGTCAAAGTATGCCCAAAAACCATGTTTTTCATACAAAACCACAAAGTGCCATTTTCAAAACAAACCATTTTCGACTCTTTTCAAAACCAGTCAAAACATGCCAATTTCATCCCTTTTCTTTGAAATCAATCAATATATATCAAGTTCAACATCAAGCCTCCTCAACTCACACATTGACACATTACCACAATTTACAAAATCACTATCTCATCATTTTAACCCACTCCACCCAAGTGGCTCAAACTCAAACATATTAACATATCATATACTCTTCCTCATGCCAATTCTCAACAACACCAATTCCAATAAATCATCATTGTACACAATCAATATCATACTCACCATCAACATGGTTCAACCCACAATTCAACCATAACCAATCATCAAGCATATATCACAACATGCATATTTCT
>NC_029774.3:107406179-107444034 GCF_000817695.3 Arachis duranensis | reverse complement strand
CCTATCTTAGGGCCTCTAGCCTAAGTATTTCCTACCACATTACATATTAGATACGGGAAACCGAAACCATACCTTAGCCGATTTCCCAAGCTCAACCGGAGCACTTCCAAATCACTTATCCACAAGCTCTCAAGGCCTCAACACCTCCAAGAACAGATTTTCACCACCAAATCCCTTTTTAAGCTTTTCAATATCACCAATCAAGCTCCAATATTTACACATACACAACCTAAGCCACAATCATCATACCCATACACAACATCTCAATACCCAAACATCATAGAATCAACAATTTACACTAGGATTGAGAATCTTACCACACCCAAGGTCCAAGGAGACAAGATTAACCTTCTCCTTCAAGAGAGTTGGGTCTTATAACATCAAAGAGCCCAAAATCTCAACATTTTTTCTCATAAAACTCGAAAACAAGGCTGGAATTTCGAAGAGCAAAACGTGGCTTACCTCAAGATTAATTGTATGGGTTTTGTATAGCTCTCCGCGGTGAACGCGTGGCCGTAAACGGAGCGGCAATCGGAGCTCTAGATCAAAAGTTATGGAGGTTTGAAGATCAAGAGAGAGAAAGAACTTGAGAGAGAGTTCTCCCCTCCATGGCCTCTATTTTCAGCATGTGAGTGTGTTTAGTGAGGAGAGAGAATGCTGAAAACTAGGGTTTTGGTTTAGTTATGTTGGGCCAAGGGCCCACTTTGGGTCCGGTTGGCCCGGTTTGGCCCGTTCGGTCCAATCTTGGCCCGAATTCTATAAAATTGGTACCGAAATTCTCGTCTCAATCTCCTCTATCATATTTAGCCACAAAAATCACATTTTGGGCTTTCTAGAATAAATTCTCATTTATAAGCTAATTAGCCATTAATTAACCGGGTTTTACACTGTAAAATCGACGTAAATGGGTGTATGGCAGCAAGTTATGTTGGAGTTGGGATGGAATGGTGCTAGAAGCACAACGCCCTATCGCGCGAACGCGTACGTCACGCGTCCACGTCATTTTCAAAAATGGCCATTCACGCGATCGCGTCACCCACGCGAACACGTCACCCAGATTTTTAGCAAAATGAGTTTGAAACAGAGAGTCTCACGAACGCGAGGCTGCACTCGCGCCAATCGCACAAATTAGGCCACGCGATCGCGTGACCCACGCGTCCGCGTCACCTAACCTTATTGCACATCACGCGACCGCGTCCCTTGCGCCACACAACTTATCCTAATCAGTGCCAATTATCTTATCTTTTCTTTTCTAATCATAATTTCTTCTATCTTTTCTTCTTTCTTCTTTCTTTCTTACTTTATCTCTTTAACTTCTCATCCCTCTTCACTTCAATTCTATTTTACTTAATTTATTTGCATATTTCATTCATTGCATTTTAATTTTGTGCATATTTTTATTTTCTTTCCTAATCTTATTATTTTTCCATTGGTATTACTTGTTCATATTCAACTGTTGTATCTTTTCTGGTATTATTTTGGTGCTTAGTGACTTGTTTTACACTGTTGGGTAATATTATTTAAGTCAAGGCTAATCTTTTATGATACTTGTATTAATTTTGCATTGACATGAATTTATATTGTCTTTTATTACCCACATTATTCCCCCATTGTTGCAAATTTTTGCACTCTTGATTTGCCATGTGCCTCTACTGTTTTCTCACTTGAATGTTGTAGCTACCATGTAATTGAGACCCTCATTATTTGGCATTAATACCCATATTTTACTTGTTTTCTATCTTTATTTTTGGGTTACTTTTCTTTTTTTTCCTTTTCTTTCAGGATGGCCACCACGAAGGGAGAGGAAAAGCCTCTTAATAGGGAGACAAACAAGTTCATCTGCTCAATCTTTGGAGAAAAGTATCAGTTGAAACAACCCATCCACTTGCACATCTTGGCATGCACCGAGGACGGTGCAATCTTTAAGTGTGGGAAGTTCGATACCGACTTCCAGGGGTTAGTTACCTTCTTTTCAATACCAATATTCTATTTTCTTTGTTTATTCATTGTTGCATTTGCATATTTGATTGCATGTTTGTTTGATTTTATGAATTTAGTTACTACTTGGTTGAAGTAATATTTTCTTTTTCAAGAAATTTTTATAGTATTTCACTAATTTAAATTGAAATTTTTTTGTTAAATTTGTTTGAAGTTGTATTTGGAACATAGTTTAAAAAGCTAAGAACACACAACTCGTGAGATTTTGAGCTTATTTATATGGTTACATTATTTAACTATAATATTTTATTCTTATGTGTTTTCTTCTCTATGATTGCAATCTTTACTTTGTTTCAGTCTATATATCTATTATTTAGTGTATTTACATGCATGCATATGATTGAGGCCATATTTGATTATTAACTCACTTATCCTAAGTAAGCCTACCCTTTTATGTCACCATTGTTAGCCACCTTGAGCTTTTAATCCCCATTAATTCTATAACCACATCACTAGCCTTAAGCAGAAAAATAAGTTAAATATCACAATCGAATCTTTGGTTAGCTTAAGATAGAGGTTGTGCATCAACTAAGTGTGGGAAAACTGTGGGAACTTGGGTTAATAAGGAAATGTATCATGTCTCTAATTTATTTTAACATTGGGAATTTGGGAACCTACTCATGTAAAATAAAAAAAAATTAAAAATTCATGTGCATTGATAAGTTATGTTTAAAAAAAAAATCAATAAATAAGTGAATAAGGGGATAAAATTTATCCCAATGTTAAGCTTTATTAAAGATCAACGCACATGTGATAAAAGTAAAGAAATATCAAAAATTTGGTACATGAGTATGAAAATTATACAAAAGTGGAAATTATGGGTAGCTGGGTGTGATTTTTAGAACTACATAGAGTGTGTATGTATGTTAGGTGAAAGCTTAGGTTAGTCAAAGATTCATATTATAGCTCACTTGGCCATACATATATCCTCACCCTTACCTTAGCCCCATTACAACCCTGAAAAGACCTCATGATGTTTGCATTGGTATGCTAAATATTTGTTGATTAGTTAGATGAAGAACAAGGTTGAGAAAGCATGACTAGGGAAGAGTAGAGTGATTGATCCTAGACACTTGAGAGTTAGAGTGATATACACTACCAGTAAGGGTTCAGTGCTTGATTCTATGTTCCCTACTTTCATGAGCTATCTTCTTACAAGTTTACTTGTTTTCACTGTATAATTTGAATTAGTGGAATTTGGTTTGTATTTGTCTTGGAGAACTTGTTTGCTTTTAACCAAGTAGGTAGAAACATTTTGCATGTAGTTGCATTCACATTCATAGGTTGCATTGCATGAGTCTTGCCTTTTTCCTACTCATTTATTTTATCTCCTTAAACTAAGCATGAGGACATGCTAATGTTTAAGTGTGGGGAGGTTGATAAACCACTATTTTATGGTTTATATTGTGTTTAATTGAGTGGTTTTTATCAAATTCTTGCCCACTTATTCATATGATTTGCATGATTTTACAATTCCTTCCTAGTTTAGTTCTATGGTTGAAAAACTTGCTTCCTAGAGATCTTTTAATTACGTATTTTAATTCCCCTTTATACCATTCGATGTCGTGATCCATGTGTTAAGTGTTTCAGGCTTCATAGGGCAAGAATGGCTTGGAGAATGGAGAGGAAGCTTGCAAAAATGGAAGGAACACAAGAAATTGAGGAGATGACCAGCGAGAAGCGACGCGGACGCATGGCTCACGCGACCGCGCGAAATGGAGAAAATCACAGCGACGTGCTCGCGTGCCTGACGCGAACGCGTGGATTGGAGTTCGCGCAAACGACACGAGCGCATGCCTGACGCGCACGCGTGGAGAGGAAAATCGCTGAATGACGCGTATGCGTGACCGAGCGTACGCGTGACCGACACGTACGCATGACCGACGCGTACGCGTGACATGCGCGATCTGCAGAAATTACAGAATACGCTGAAGACGATTTTGGGCCGCGTTTTGACCCAGATTTTGGCCAAGAAACACAGATTAAAGTCAGAAAACATGCAGAGACTCAGGATATCAGATCATACACACAATTTTAGGTTTAGATGTAGTTTTTAGAGAGAGAGGTTCTCTCCTCTCTCTTAGGATTTAGGATTAGGATTCCTCTGGAATTAGGATTTCATCTTCTTCAATCACATGTTCAATGTTCTTTTTATTTATTTCCCCAATTTTGTTTATGAACTCTTTATGTTGGATTTGATTTCTCTTATTAATATTTGAGGTATTTCAGACATATGACTTTTATTTAGTTTCTTATATTCTTGGTTCTGGTTGATTAATTGGTAACTCTTGAGTTGTCAAACTCATTGTGATTGATAATTGATATCTTTGCTGATTGATTTAGATTCCTATAACTCTAGTCTTTCCTGAGGAGTTGACTAGGACTTTAGGTGTTAATTTAATTTAACCACTTGACTTAGTGGGAGTAAAAAATATAATTCTCATCACCATTGATAAGGATAACTAGGATAGGAATTCTGATTTTCATACCTTGCCAAGAGTTTTATAATTATTAATTTATTTTTTCTGCCATTTATTCTTCTTGTTCAACCTTTTAAAAACCCAAAAATATTGTTTTTACATAACCAATAATAAACCATACTTCCCTGCAATTTCTTGAGAAGACGACCCGAGGTTTGAATACTTCGGTTTATAAATTTATTGGGTTTGTTACTTGTGACAACCAAACGTTTGTACGAAGGGATTTTCTATTGGTTTAGAAGCTATACTTACAACGCGATTATATTTTTAAATTTCTTTACCGATAGAAATTCGATCGTCAAAGCTTCCAAACGTCAATTCCTCAATCTTAATCACTCGAATTTCATTCTAAACTGCCAAATTGAACTCCAAATCAACAAGAACACAATCTAATTCACAGAATATCATTATAATCATCGTAGGATTCACTAATTCAATGATTTACAAGGATTCAGCAGTTTCTTACCTTACCTACAAATTAATTAGACAAAACCCAGTGATTACTCGCTGCTAGAGACCTAAACCATCAAAATCATTCAATTTCTCAATACCCAAACTCAAAATTCACAAAATTCAGGAGAGGAAGAACTGGGCAAGAAATGCAAATTTCTTACCACTTTGTTCGTATTGAAGTGAAGAGAATTTCGAGACGAATACATGACCAAAAACGGCTCGTCAATCGGAGTTGGGAGTTATGAACGATTGAATTTTTGGAGGTGATGTTAGGGTTTTAACACTATTTCTCTCTTCTTCAACGTATCCAGAGTGAAAAATGGGGAAGAAAGCTTCATTTGGGAGTTTTACAGGTTGGGCCTTGGGTCCAGTTTGAATCCAGTCCAATCAATTTGGCCTGTTAATCTAATTTTATGCCAAAATCTTTAAAATTAATGTCAAAATTCGTATTTTAAATATTTCTACCTCTCTAAATTATAAAATTTTATTTTTTTATTTTTTAAACAATAATTAGTTTATTAGCTAATTATTATTAATTTCGCGGGGTTTATATTGGGCCCTAAGATAATAAACCTAATTTGGATTTGAAATCCTAACAATGGACCTAGGTAGATCTTGCTCACTTGAGTTAATGTTTTGAATCATTACTATATCAAATACTATACTATTAAATATTATTATATTTAGTATATATAAAAGTTAGATATACTTACAAGAGAATTTTTAATCAAACTAAAAAAATTTATAGTTTTCTTTTTTTCTTTTTTTAGTTTTAAATATTATATACTAACGTAATAAAAAAATAAATAATAATTACTCACATAATTAAAATAGATCATCTTAATATATACATGACACTACATATATTAATAATTATTATATATGATAATTTTTTTGTAAAAAAATTTATGTGTAAACTNTATAAAAAAAGTTTTGGACAATAAACTAATCCTCAATAAATTATGCATTAAACTTGTCAAAAAATTAAATAAATTATATATTATATATATGTGTGTATATGTATGTATTATCGATTATTATTATTATTATCAATTATTAAGTTATAATTAATTTTTAGTTCAATTTTTGGTAATCAAAATTTAAATTATTAAAATTATTAAATGACAAATATATTGCACCTAATTAATTTTGTTTTTGTTATTAAATTAAAAAGGGTAAGTTGTTAATTTATTATAAATTCAAATTCAAATTTGTATAAAAAATTATTTTAAATTTTATTTTACTAACCAGAATTAATTTTAAAATAAAAAATTACTTTGTACATTATATTATAAGATAATATAATTATTTTTTTTAATGATAATTATTGTCAAATAAAATAGTGTAAAAAAATAAGAAAATATTACCAATTTAAAGATAATGATTCATTTTCCAATAGAATAAATTATATATTAAATAATAAGTTATCATTGTTTCTTTTCATAAAAACTAATATTCAACAAGGATGTTTTAGTAATGACATAAGACTAAGTTTAAAAACTTAAAAACCATATCATAATGTGAAATTTTAATGGAAGATGACCACTTAACCAGTTCAAATTAGTTAAGACAAAACTAATTATTTTTTATATTTTTAATATTAAAATCGTTAAACTTTGATTTTAATTATAATTTTGCAAAAATATTTTTAGTAATAATTATTTTATATATTTTTATTTAATTTTTAATAAAAAATTTCATAATATTTATTAATTATCTCGTGCAATTTACAAAAAATATACACTAATTTAATCTTATAAAAACGATAAATCTAGAGAATTTTATAAATGTGTAGCATTATTAATAGTAATACGGAAATAATAGTTGGAGCGTTTTAATTGTAGCACTCTAACTTTTAGCACCTCATGATCGCATTAAAAGTCCAAGCGTTACTTACATTTATACCTTTTATTTAGTACTATATTTATTTAATATTGAACCTTCACAAAAATACAGCCGGATTTTAATTATAAAAACGAATGTCTTTATTTTAAACCACTTGACACATAATCATATTCCCATAGTACATAATATATAGCATTATTCAACAATCCTCAGATACAAGTCCTGTCCCTCTAAAAACTCAAAATGACAAATGATGAGGAGAAAAATCTTAATTAAACAAAAAACAGAAAATACAAATATATATACAAATATATATATAAAGTTTGGTCACGGCTTCGTGCCAAAGATTTCTGAACCTGTCACTGAAATATTGGGTATAAAAAGGGATGAGAACAAACCACACGTTCTCGGTAGGAAAAAGAATACCATCAAAGCAAAGAAATACTTGCAAATAGAAAGAATTTCATTATAAAAATAGTTTATCTTTGAAATAACCTTTTGAAAAAGTTTTGTAGGAAGACTTACTTTGAAAGGTCGTAAAGAAACTCTTTTAGTTTACAATTCTGTAAAGTAAAATGTTTATAAAAAGGAAGGACCAAAAATGCGCCTAAGGGCTTCCTCCCCAACAAACTTACATTGCTCATTCCTATCCATCCAATACATAAACTAGAGAAATAAAATAATACCTAGTTCAATCTACCTCAACCTCCCTTACCACAACAGAAACAACCCTCAGCTTCACCACCGCCAGCATAAAGGATCTCTCAATTTTCAAACATATACAAAATATACAAGGAATACACAAGTATGGAGAGCAGATACAGCAATTAGATCAAGTAGCAGGTAAATACAATATAACAAGTAAGCAAGCCAATTACCAATGAACTCCCAAACAAAATATATAAATGCAAATGATGCATGACAGTCCTATGGCTAATAAGCTCATCTGTCAGTTCTATAGCCAAATTCGACATGCCCGGTAGATAACCCGGATATGGAACACCACAACACAAAATAGGTATTACTCGTTTACCCATGCTGGTGTTTCACCACAATTTGGAGTAGGCATTACTCATCCACTCAGGCAGGTGCTTCAAACCATAAGCCGAATAGAGATTACTCATCTATCCTCAGACCATGACTCGGATAGGAATTACCCATCTATTCTCAAAACCATCACTTGAATAGGAATTACATATCTATCCTGAAAATCACCATCTCATTCAACCATATCAACTCATCGTTAATTCAATCCTTCACTTCTCAATCTCTTTCAATATCAATCTAATACTCCCAAAATCTTCAACCATTATCTCATAATTCTTATAAATCACAACTTAACTACATATTCTACAGTATCTCTTTTCCCTTCAACCCCATTGCTTAACTCTAATAACATTATCTCCGTTCATATTTCCTAGACCCGAATCCGTGGATTAATAAGTAATTTAACTTTTTAAAACTTCAACTAAATAAATAAATCCCTTTTTGTTGTTATTCAAAATTAAATAAGTTAAATTATAAACCAATTTCAAAATCATTTCAAACTTTTAAACTTTTTCACTAAGATTCCAAGCCATATTAATTTAAAACTGAAAATCTTAATTAAAAAACCTCAAAAGCATTTATCCTCAAATCCATTACTTTACTTGCTTTAAAATCTTAAAAAAGTACTCAAGCCATATTTCTTTTGATGAATTAATCAAACCAAACTCATTTTTAAAACCATAACCAAAGCTTTCAAAACCCTTCGATTTTTTCAAAAATTCCGACAGAACCTCCCCTAAAAACCGAAGTTTACCACCCTTCATAGGTTCCCTCAATTCAACCTTAACCAATAAAATCAGCATTTCAATTCAACATTTCCAGGTCCGTCACAAAATCAATCATTATCAATTTCAATCTAAAATTCAGAATCAACATGACCAAACATCATAATATCTATCTTTCAAACACAACATATTCAATCACAACATAAAATCATTTACATCACAAGCATTCATTCATTTACATTAATCTACTAAACTTGTAAGGTATTCAAAGTCCAAAGCAATTTTATTTTAAAATAATCCCATACCACGAGGAATCAAGTCCGCAGCATTTTTAATACAATAAACCCTTTATTATCGTTGATTCTCAACAGCGGCAACAACCTCAATGATCTCCAAGCAACCGCAATGATCACAGCAACAACATATCTAACGTAGATTTAAATTTAACGCGAAAAGTGAGGTTAAGCGAAACTAGAATAAATTACTATGGCGAAGAGGTAGAATAGATTCGATCTTACCATGAGGAACAACTAAGAATGCTATGGCAGCAATTCCAGCAGCCACAAACACAGAATGCAACAATAGTACACAACCCTACGACATCCGATACCTTAAATTCTTTAACAAGTTATAATTGAACACTAACTGCGACGGTCTGGAATAAAATACACTTACCGTAACAACAGAATGAAGCAGCAACAACTTCGAACTAACCCGGCAGCAGCTCCAACAGCTACCTCAAGTGACTGCGGCAACCAAAAATGCCGATGACGGCAACTGTAACAGCCATGCAGTGACAACAAGGTTCCAAAAATTCAAAAGAATGAAAACTAGAAGCAAGAACACCATTACTGGCAGTTAATCCCGGCGACCGAGGCTCGGCGATGCAACCCGCAGCGACGGTGATGGCTGGGCAGTGACAGAGCTCCCGCGAAGCATCCAATTCTCTCTCCCGTTGGACTCTTGGTTCGTCTCTCTCTCCTTGGGCCTCCATCATTGCGACGGCGGTGACTTTGAAGCTTCGGCGGCGGCGATGGATTCTACGACGACGGCGACAGCTCGCAATGAGGACGGCGATGATAGCGACTTCTCCTCGGCGATGGTGACGTGGACGGGATCCTCGACGGTAGCGGCTTGGCGGCGAGGCAGCTTCTTCCTCTCCTCGCGGTGGTTCTCTCCGTGTGTCTCCCTCTCTCTTCTCCGTGAACTCTCTCTCTCTCCCTCTTAGTGACAGCGACGGCCACGGCAGCACCGGCGCCGTCTCCCTCCTTGCCCCTCCTTCTTTCTTCTTCCTTCCTTTCTCTCTTTTCTTTTCCCATGTGTGTGTTACAGTGGAAGGTGGGTGAGGGGTGAGGTGAGTGCGGCGTGTGTGTTAATGTGGGTAAAGGTGAGTGAAAATTAGGGTTAGGGTTGGATTTGGGAATTTTTGAGTTAATTACGAATATTTGTTGAGTTGTCATATTCGCGTGTCGAATATATTTTGAACATGATATTCGTCTGACACGCTGTTGTGTCCAATCATATTTTAATAAAAAGTAAAATATTCTTCTCCAAATATGTTTGAACACACCTAAATAACATTATGTATACATATTGTGTTGAATTGTTGTAAAATAATTGGGTTGATGAATAATGGCTTGAGAAAGTTGTTGGCGATGGGTAAAGCAAGTTTGTGGTGTTTGTGGATGACTGTCTATGAAGCACAGACACTTCGCTAAGTTACCGTGTCTGTGTGTCGGACACATTTCAGACACGACACTCACCGACACTCGTTCGACACACGTATCTGCTGTGTCCAACCGTGTCTTAATAAAAAATAAAAAATTCTTCTCTGGACACGTCTGGACACACCTAAATACCATCACGTGTCAGCGTGTCCAGTCTTATTCTTAACATATATTCTTAAAATAAATTTAGATATAGTATATATCATTATTTATTAAAAATAAAAATATTTTAAATACTTGATATAATTAAAATAAGACATTAAAAATAATTAAAAAAATTAATTTATATTTTACTATCAATAAAATAATAAAATATCATTACAATTTATCTCAAAAATACTTTATATTTTATATCTATATATGTTCCCATAGCCAACCCCACATAGTGGGACAAGGCTTTGTTGTTGTTGTTGTTGTTGTATCTATATATATTCTCGTGTCTTATAAGATTTTAGAATTCGTGTGTCGGTGTGTCCTGTATCGTGTCATATCAGTGTCCGTACATCATAGATTANTTTAAATAGAAAAATACTTAATAATTATAAAATTAAATAAAAATTTTAATTTATTTTAAACTCAATTTATCAAAGCTTGCTTTAATCACCTTTTGTTCATATTCTGGCCTAAATTATAAAACTAGGCCCAATAAAAACACAAGGTCCACCTCAAAGGATGGCTTCTATTGGATACCCGACCTCTTTGAGAGGTCAGACACGACGAAAGGGACTGGCTTGCTCTTATCTAAATAAGTAACTGCCTCCCCAAATATCTTTTACTATCTCTATCTCATCTATAAGATAAGATCTCAACAAACTCCTAAGATATAAAATAAGATAGAACTACTGCTACTAGGGAGGTCATCAAACTCTACTATAAATACACTGGCACCCCCTAGGTATGACTCATGTTCTAATCTACTAAAAATCTGCCTAAACCACATGCTAACTTAAGTATCAGAGTCTCTTGCAGGTACCACCACCCACCTCCTCACGAGAAACTTGGACAGAAGGCACCACAACATCAACAAGTCGAATGCTACCACTCGAAGGGACCTGGACCTCACGTTTAGACTCAACGCAACGTTTTAGGTAACCCTCAAAACATTAGCGCCGTTGTCGAGGTTCTGGAGCTCAACCCTTGATAATGGCAGATGATCAACAAGATGGTCAGACAAACCACTTGACACGAATAGGATGCAAGCATATTAAAAAGAAGCTAGAATACCATTTTTATGAATACCAGAAATTCCGTAAAAACTTTTCTCAATAGGCAGAGGATATCAAATAGGGATGATGATTCTGTTTTTACAGTTAAATTGGATTAAATATACCAAACAACAGAGACAAGGATAATGCACTCATAGACACCAACCATGGATGGGAAGCCGCAGATTCATCACCATCATCAAAAAAAAAAGGAAAAAGGAACGGGACCGATCCCAATCTCCTCGTGGAATAGGATGGACAATGACATCTGTACCGACTCACAACCTCAAAAAGACTCATAATACCCACTCATGGTAATGGAGCAATTGCATGTTCCAAATTGAAGGAGGAATAGAAAACATTATTGGTAAAAACAATGAAACTTTTCCTCCCAACTTATTTCAGAAAATGGAGTATCAGCCAATTTGAATGCAACCCAATCAAAAGATCTTCAAGGCACATATTTTCTTGGTTACTCACAAATTGCATCACCAATAAAGATAGATGGCATCTAAAAAGAAAGCACACCACAACCAAAACAAAAGAGTAGAAAGCACCGTCCTAAGGTCAAAGTAGAAAACAAACCAAAATGAACTTGAAAGCCAGCTGAAGAAAAGAATGTTCAAAGAAAACTCAATTGGTAAGAGAAAATATGTGAGAAGGAAATGAGTAATTAAGACCCTTACTACTCCAGCAAAAGAAACAACTAGTCTGATTAAAGACTTAATGGCAGAATCTACAAAAGTTCTATAGAAGGACTTTGTTTGACGGATTTGCTGAAAATACAATTGCACAACCAAGTACAGTAAAATTGGAGACAACATAAATGTAAGTCTTTCTTGTGGTATAATCACTTCCATGAAAGAGGCATCAAAATCATCAAGAGGAAAAAAATAGAAGAAAGTCAAACTGTCAAGAGAAAGTATATAACGAAAAAAATAATATTATCACGCGAAGAATATACTCCAACAGCAGAAGGGGGCCGAGGAAAGAAATCGTCTAATAAGTCTTATCCAACAGAGGCTACAATAGGATTCAATGAACCATTAATACTTGGATCTAACACAAAATCAAGAAGTAGCAAGAAAATAAGAGGAGAAAGCTCTACTATGAAAGGGGAATGGCGTGTGTGAACCAAGAATGCAAACAAGTCTTTCAAAGTAGTAGCCTCTGCACTATTCAAAGGAGACGACGTCGGGCAAAACACGCCTACTTCATCAGCAAGGCACTATAACGAGCTGAACTCAATTATCAAAAAATTGAGCAAGTTGTATATACTTTGGTCTTGGCATCATAGAGATTGTGGCCCCACTCTCAAGCTTACACCACCAAAGCCCGAGCTAATCAGACCATGAAGCATATCCTCCAAAAAATGGATATTTCAGGGTGGATCCTACGGTGGGCTGTGGAGCTGTCCGAATTCGATTTGAAATACGAAACTCAGACAGTCATCAAGTATCAATGCTTGTCTGACTTCCTTGCGGAATATACTGAAGAGCAAAAAGGGAGCTCCACAATTGAGAGATGGATCATCAAACAAAGCTGGTAGGGGGCAGGGAACATCCTTAAGAAAGAAGAAGGAAAGGTCAGGCATATAAGCCAAGAGTAGAATGGTCGAGCTGATGCCCTCTCCAAACTAGCCAGTATAAAGTCTGGGACAATAATAAAATCCCGATTCAAGAAACACTATAGTCACCTTCAGTACCAAAAGAAGTCAACAAGACGGACATCCTCAAGAGTAAAGGAAGGCAAGGAGATTAATAAAAGAAGCTCAGCACAACATCTTAGAGGGATCTCAACACCTCTATCAAAGTACGTCCTGACTTCGAATACAAGAGGTTCTAGATGAAACCGAAAGTAAAATCCGTGGAATTCATCTAGGGGCAAGTCACCGACAAAAAGTGTTACGAGCTAGCTTCTACTGGCAGATTTTTCAGAACTCACACAAATACTATAAGCATATGGAATGACTCAAACCATCACTAAAGAATCCCCCTTTTGACATGTATATGGCACAGAAGCCATGATTCCCATTGACATAAATAAAGAAAACTCAAGGACAACATTTTACAATGAAAGAGCCAATACCCAAGTACAAAAAAGAGCTCGACCTCCTCCCAAAAGTTTTAGAAAGAGCTCAGATTAGGGAGGAAGCTCTAAAACAGCGGATGTCCCTAAGATACAACCAAAAGTGGTCAAAAGGAACTTCAGCGTCAACGACCTCATCCTGATCCGGAAAGACATTGGGGTACAAGAGTCAGGAGAAGGGAACCTGGCCACTAATTGGAAACGACCTTACAAGATAGTAAAGGTCCTAGGCAAAGGCTACTACAAAGTGTCTAACCTCCAAGGAAGGGAGATTCCAAGGTCTTGGCATGCATGTAACCTAAGAAGTTTCTTGTCTAAGAATGCATTAACTTAAGCTCAACAAACCGCAAAAAATCATTGTCTGACCTAAATAAGGTCAACAAGATGAGGCAACGAGGTCCAAGTTAATATAAGAGGTTACATAAACAACTTGTATAAAGTGATCTCAATGAGATCGGATAAAAAACAGGTAGTAAAAGTAACTTGATAAAGGTCGATTACTTGAATTCGGACCTATAAAAGGAAACTCATTGTCCTAAAGTCGCAAAACAAACAAATCAGAAAGTCGACTACGAAAAACCTAGCTTCATTTCAAAGGCAGAAAAGTTCTTTGGGAAATAAAGAGATTAACTTTGAACAAAGTTGTGGAAACAACTAAAAGAAAAGGTAAAAGTGTTCAAAAGACTACCAACTATTACAGAAAAAGAAAAGGAAAAAAAGAAAAGCCACAATACTTTTATAAGAAACAAAGGATAACGGGCATAATAACTCCTCTATTAAAACGTGTGCACAAATCAAGGAAACAGCCGTGCCGACCTAGCCCCTCATTTAAAGAGGGTAACATTCAAAATTTTGAAACACGTTAAGTACTCGACTTCAGGAAAGGCAGGGCACCCGACGTCCAAGCAAGAGCCTCGAGATGCTTGAGCCCGACTTCTAAAATGCTCAGGACTCAAATAGGGACACATTATTCATACTCTGGCCTAATAAGGAAGAAAGGACCAACATTGGAAGGTGGCCACTCATCTCGTTCTAGATTCCACAATATAAGGACAACTCGGTTTAAACGAGTTGTGCCAATCAACCATATTTTTAACAAACTTGTGTGTGTCAAGCACAAGTCGTGTCAACCTGAAAGCAAAGCTTTAAAAAGTGATTTGTATCAAAAAAATCATTAAAAAAATCTTTAAAAAGTGATTTGTATCAAAATGAATCACTAAAACAAAGTTAAAACAACTCGATACAAAATGAGTTGAAAAAAAAATCAAAAGGATAAAAACAAAAATCCTTCGACCAAACGACTTGTACAAAAAATGACTTGGAAAAGAAAGGAAGGATGGTAAAAGCGTTTCAAAATCGAAATGTAAAAACAATCCTCCAATTAAAACAGCTTGGGTAAAACGAGTTGTATCATACACAAGGATAAAAACTTTGTAAAAACTAGAAAGGGAAGGGAATAAGCATATAATCCCTTCACCTAAGTTGCCAATTTATTCTCGACAAACCACAAAAATCACGAGCCGGCCTTCTTATTGGTTGCTCGGATAAAGCGACAAGATTCAAATTGGTGTCCAATGGTTATAATACGGCTTGATGATTTGAAACAACCCAAGCTCATGACTTAAACGAAATCGAGTAAAAAATAACCATATGGTCTAAGCAATTTGTATTAAAACAAATTGCGCAAAACAACTTAACTACAACTCAATATTTTGACTTGGTTATCTAATTGCTCGAGCCCGACTTTGTAAAACTTGTACTCAAGTAGGGGCATTGTTCATATCCTGACCCAAATTATAAAGCCAGGTCTAATAAAGACACAAGGCCCACCTCAAAGGATGGCCTCTACTGGATACCCGACCTCTTTGAGAGGTTGAACACGACGAAAGGGACAGGCTTGTACTTATCTAAATAAGTAACTGCCTCCCCAAATCTCTCTTACTATCTCTATCTCATCTAGAAGATAAGATCTCAACAAACTCGTAAGATATAAGATAAGATAGAACTACCGCTATTAGGGAGGTCATCAAAATCTACTATAAATACACTAGCACCCCCCAGGTATAACTCACGTTCTAATCTACTAAAAACCTACCTAAAGCCTATGCTAACTTAAGCATCGGAGTCTCTTACAGGTACCACCACCCACCTCCTCACAAGAAACTCGGACAGAAAGCACCACGACATTAACAAGTCGGACGCTACCACTTGAAGGGACCTAGACCTCACGTTCAGACCCGACTCAACGTTTCAGGTAACCCTCAGAACACCTTTAATAAAAAGAATTTGTGAAATTAAAATCTTTAATAAATAAGTAAATTAAAATTAGCTCATAATAAGATTTTTCAAAAATTCTAGGTCTTACATTAACAACATAATATTTTGTTTAAGATTATAAAAGATATAGTTAATATTGTAAAGTCAACACAGAATCACTCTATCATTTATTTCACAATATAAAAAATTTTAAGAGATATGCTACACATCCAAGCATTATTGTCATCCAAGTTCAACACTAACAAAACCACTCTCATTAAAAGAGCGTGATTACATGCAGGAGCGTCTTCTTCTTCTTTTTCGTGTTCTTCTTCCTCCTCCTCCTCCTCCTCTTCCTTCTTCTTCGCATTCCTCCTCCTCCCCCTCCTCCTCTTTCTTCTTTACGTTCCTCTTCCTTCTCCTCTTTCTTCTTCGCTTTCCTCTTCCTCTTCATCTTCTTCTTCCTCTTTCTCCTCCTCCTCCTCCTCCTCATCCTCTTCCTCCTCCTTTTTCTTCTTCGCTCTTTTTCTCTTTTTCTTTATTTTTTCTCCTCTTCATTCTTTTTTTTTCCATTTGAATTTTTTTTCTCCCACTTTTCTCTTCTCTTCCATCATTAACATTATCGTTATCGTTATTGCTATCGAAGATCTCTTCATTTATCTTTTTTTTATCAAAATTTTTAAACCTGAAACTTAAATTTTCGTGAAAACTTAAAAATTATCTCTGGAAATGAAATTATCTTTGAAGACTTTCACTTATCCACTTTTTTATCAAAATTTTTAAATTTGCAACTCAAATTTTCGTGGAAACAATTTTGTTTTAGCACATTATTTAGTTGTAAATAATACAGAAAATTTTAGTGAATGCACAAGAAATATTCAAAGGATCACAAATCTAGAACCTTAACTCACTCAACCAACAAAATATATTCAAATATATTTTGGATTTAAAAAATATATTAAAAATAAATTCAAATGTGACACAAAAATAACACAAAAACTCACTCAAACAACAAAATAAATTCGATACCACAAACAGTATGATACAAAAATACATTATTTAGTTAGAAATGATATAGAAATTTTTTATTAATAAATAAAAAATCTTTAAAGAATCATAAATCCAAAATCTTAACTACTCAACTAATAAAATAAATTCAAATATATTTTGGATTCAAAAAAATACATCAATTAGTTAAAAATAATATAAGAATGGCTAGACTTATATATAAGTTTAATGCTACTCAATTAATTCAGCAAAAATGACACAAGAATCTTTTGATGAATAACATAATCTTTAATAGACCACAAATTAAAAAAATTTATGATGATTTATAATTGATTAAGAAAATTTTATATATCACAGTTAATAAATCCCTGTGCTGTTTTTTCAAATAACTTATAATTAGTTAAAAAAATGTCATAATTAACAAAAATTCATAATATTGTTTTTCATCTTCTTGATTCACCTTTTCATAATTTTTTTTGTTTTATTATTTTAATAAAATAAAAAAATAAATCAACCCTTTAATAAGAATAAAGAAAAGAAAAAAAATCAAAGGAAAAAAAGAAAAAGAATACGTGAATATGCAAAGTAGTAGGGGTGTTCAAAATCGATCCGGACCGAAGTAAATCGATGGACCGAACCGAAAAAACTGAAAACCGAATTAACCGAAAACCGAAAAAACCGAAAAAGTGATGTTTTGCGGTTTTTTGCGGTTCGGTTCGATTTTCGGTTCTTGCCACCAAAACCCTAACCGAACCGGTTCTTCAGAAAACCCTAAAATTAAAACTACCCCAACCCCACCTCCGACCTCACCACCTCCGACGTCACCGCCTCCACCCAGAAAGCCTCCACCCAGCAGCGTTTCTGAATTTTGTAGGGTCACCTCACCACCTCCGACCTCGCCGCCTCCACCCAGAAAGCCTCCCACACAGCCACCGATTCAAGTGCATATGGAGCCCGAGCCATCTATTCAGGTAAACTTTACTGATGCATTCTTGCCTTGTTGTTGGTATTGCTGCTTGGTGCTTGCTGGTTAATGGTTATTGTTCAATGTTCAGTTTGTTCAGTTTGTGACTTTGTTCAATGTTCAGTTTGTTCACATGAATACAGAAACGGGCAAAACAATGGGAAAATAGTAAATAGTTTGCCTTTTGCTTCAGATATAGGTGAATGATTGGAGTTGTTTTTTTTTCAATTTATTTGTAGGATCAAAGTTTTGAATTTGGCTTCTAAAATAGAGGCTTTCAGTTTCTGGTTCCTTGCTTGTTTATTGTTTGGTTTATTGCTGTTTATTGCCAAGTTCAATTTGTTGGTATAAAGGTTTATTGCTTGTTCATTGCTTGTTTGGTTTATTGTTGGTTTAATTTGAGATTATCAAGTTTTGTTCTGTTTAGTGTTTAATTTGCCAAGTTCAATTTGTTCATTGCCAAGTTCAAATTCTGTTTAGTGTTTATTGCTACCTTGCTGGTTTAATTTGTTCATTGCTTGTTCACATTATCAAGTGCCACTTGTTCACATTATCAAGTGCCAATTCTGCTTGGTTTATAGCTTGTTTATTGTTTATTGTTCACATTATCAAGTGCCAATTTGTTGGTATTCTGAAATTATTAAAAATTATCTTAGACCATCATCAATAGGCCATGTTTGGTTAAATGTTGTGGAAGCCATGATTTAATTATGCAGTTAGCTAGCATGCATTGTATATGAATTAAACAGAAGGTTTTGTGGGCGTGGATGTGAACATTTTAGAAGGTTCTGAATTTTATTGAATTCAGCTACACTTTCTTGACTTTCCATTTTTCCTATGAACCCTTTATAACATTCTTTCAATTCCCTCTTAATCAATTCATTTTCATTGAAACCAAAAAAAAAAACATCAATTAATTTTCACTATTCCGCTAACTATATATATTTTCCTTCTGTGTGTACATTTTATTTACTTATTTATCTTCCTATATAAGTATATTATATATATGGGCTAATTAAAATGTTGGGTTAGTTTACCAGTTCAACAAGCAGATAAGCAAAATGAATCTCTAGTGAAAGTGACATACAACTTTATAAGATCGTATGTAATATCAAGTGCAAATTCTGTTTGGTTTATAGCTGGTTTAGGGTTGGTTTATTGCTGCCTTGCTGGTTTAATTTGTTTATTGTTTGTTTTATTGCTTGTTTATGTAGTTTGACGTCAGTTCAAGTGAGAATATGGGCGACATTGGATTGCCTCCAGTTCCTATTCCGAATGAATCAACAAGCATCAGATCTCCGACTGCTTTGCCTTCTGCTTTAATGACAATTTATTTTTATTTTCAGTTGTGTTGACTGTTGAGTTATTAAACTTCTTTAATTGTCGTATTTGAATTCTATTATCGTTATATTTCATTAGATCAAGACTTTGTTAGCTATTGTGTATTTTGGCTTGTTGATTTCAATCTTATGACATTGCATAATAGTATGGTAGAATTTTTTTTATTTGATTGAAAAAACCGAACAAACCGAACCAAACCAAACCGATTTTAATTGGTTTGGTTTGGTTCGGATGACCTTGAAAAAAAACCGAACCAAACCGAACCGCAGCTTAATTAAACGATCGGATCGGATGGCTTTTCCTTCAAAAACCGAACTAAACCGCACCACAAACACCCCTACAAAGTAGTACGTGATATACGCACGTGTGAATAATTGTCAGGACTAACTTCTTTAAACTTATTGACAAAAGTACTCGTATGCATAGCAAAACCATATATTATAATGTAATTATGCTAAGAATTATATTTATTTTTTTTAAAATAACAGTTTCCCCGCTTTCCAGCCCCTCAAATCCTTGCCGCTTTCCTGGCAGGAACATGCGGTCCCCTCATCTCACTTTTATGTTCTAAAGCAGGTCCTTTTTAATATTTTTTTTCTCGAATTATTCTATAATATTGCGAATTTGTTGACTGTTTTTGCCACTTAGTTTCTGAATCCAAGCTGTTCTTTTAGTATGACTCTCGGGAATGCATTGCCCCGTTTGTTAGTGGCTCAAGATTTTGTCCCATTTAACCCAAAATAAAAAAGGATTATGTAATTCACACCGGTTCCAACCGGCCCACTTATAGTCAAAATTAATCTCATCCGAGATAAAATATATACAAAATAATTGGGGGGAAAATATCAGTATATCCTATCTCAAGGAAAACTATGCAAATCCAATCCTTACAAAAATGCCATCACAAGAAACGCAGGTCCGTCTTCATCTATCTAGCAGACGACTTCTTTTCCAGGAGCCTTACCTTGTCAAGCAGCTCCTGTATTGTGTTTGATGCATCCTACAACATAACACAAATCTTGTAAGCCTCATCCAAAAATACCAGAATTCAACAAAGTCTGGATTAAACAGAGAAAGACAGTGGAACCTGAAGCTTCTTTCTCAAACTTTTTTCTTCAGCATCCCGTCGATCCCTCTCTTCTGAGAACACGTCGATTAGATTTTCTTGCTCCTTATTCAAGTCTTCAATCTTTTTTCCTGCATCACGAAGCTGATAACAAGATATTGTATGAAACACGCAATCAAGATTTTAAAAGGGCACCTCTCAAATATGTCCAACAGCTTCAGAAACGGAAATCCATGTGCATCTTTAGAAAAAGGCAATAATAATAATAATAATAATAATAATAATAATAATAATAACAAAGGTGGTCAGAATCCAACAAGCTTGATTTCAGACAGAATTCCAAACATAAATCAATAAAGAAAAATCAGAATCCAAACCTGAGTTTCCAGAGCTTTACACCTCTCTTTCTCGTACTGCAGTGCCTCCAATACTTCTCCCAATATTTCTTCCTCCTTCTTCTCTAATCTTTAATCCGGAAAGTGAACAGATAGGAGAATAACGAGTTAATAAAGTCCAACATAGAAACCACAACATGCTATGAAAAGAAGGAAGTTAGACGCCTAAAATTACAATGTACCTTTTCTTCAACTCACGATTCTCTTCTTGCAACTTTTCCAGAGTAAGTGCACCAGAATCTGATACTGGATGTTCACCATCATTTACATCCTGTACCTGCGAAGTTCAACCCCTTTGAGGATCAATTCTTGAAATAAATATAAACCAGGAAGGAAAAAAATCAAGAGAATGAATCAAATGGAGAACCTTCCTGGATACTCGTGCTGACCGCAAGCTTCTTCCACTAGATGGGATGTCCGGAAAACTTCCATTTTCTTTTCCAAATGATTTTTCAGCTAGAGATGTCCTCTGACTGCTCCCTTTTGCTTGTTTCTTGGGTACAACAGTAATTTCATCACTCTCATCCTCAGCAGATGACGATTGTCCAGATGAGTTTGGCATCCTTGATGTCGAGCTCTTGTAGGCACTATATTTTTCTGATTCTTTTCGGCTCCGTTTCTGATTTAATTGTGAATGTGGTTGATCTGATGTCAATGGAGTTCCCTTGCCATTTGTGGCAGAATACTTCCTTTTTGAAGCTTCTGGGACAAAATCAGGTGATGCCTCTACAAAACAGGATTCATTCATAAAATATCACTAGGCTATTCAAACCAAAAAACAGAATAAATGTTACCCACAATGAACAATAATTATGATTGTGAATGAAACTAAAATAAAGCAAGGGATGAAGTCATACCTCTGTCAACTGAACTGTTGTTTTGTTTTCTGGTTCGATTGGAGACATAACCAATTTTATGGCAGTTAGTGGCCCTAAATAAAGTAGAAAATAAATTCAGTAAAACAAAAACAACTCATGCTTCAAGCAAGCTATATTATCATGAAAGAACCAATGGAAAATCAAGAATCACCAGTAACTTTTCTGCATCTGTACCAATTTCGCTTCCAATCTAGATAAAACTAAAGTCCTCTCAAAGCCTTGTTTATCATGAGCAGGTTCAACAAAGTTGGCTTCTAAAACACCTGTAAATAGAAGTGAATCTTATCATGAATGAGAATAGTCAAGTTACTAAAAGAAGCTTAAGAAAGGGAGAAAAAACCTACCTATGACCCCACGACCACCACTTCCTGCAGGATTCCACAGCCTCCAGAATGGCTGACAACCATGAAAAACGGCTGTAAGAATAATTTCTAATGACCATATCTTCCCAAGTTAAAGTTCTAGATGATTGAACAAAACAAGGTATCAGAAGATATAAATTTGCTTTGCAATTGCAAACAGACATGCAAATTCATCTGGTCCAAATTTACAATTTATAGCTAGGACATGTTTTTCCCAGTTCAGAATGAACCCAAAAAATACTACAAATCAATCAATTAACATTGACAACAAACAGTACACAAAGTCTGATGATTCTCTAGTAATAAAATGCCAATACCAGTCACTAACAACATTGCTTCTTGGCAATCACTAATTTTTTAACTACACATAAAAGTTTGGCATTAATTTAAAACAAACAAATGTGAATTAAATTCAACATAAGCAAACTTCGACTTGAAAGTATATTTTGTTACCTGAGTAAATAGCCATTTCGCATCGTGAAAGATTACAATCTTCACAAAATGGACCTCAAAAAATACAAACAACAAAATGACTCCCCAAAGATATGCTCTATTTGACAAAATAAACCAAACGTATATAAATATATAAGTAGACTAAATGTCAGGTTTAATTTGACAAACAGAACATATCTTTGAGAGTCATTTTGTTATTTAAATTTTTTGGGATTCATTTTGCCAAAATCATGATCTTTCATGGGTCAAAACGGTTATTTACTGTTGTCATTGCAAAATCAAGTGGACATAGAATAATTGAAGCAGCAAAAGAATAATAAGGAGAGAAGGGGAAGGGAGTACTAGCTTTGCATGCAACATTACATTCATAGCCACCTCAGAAAAGATGAAAAAGATGTGTTTACCATGACAAACCCTACCTTAATGAGGCGATTCTTATGATAGACATTGAACCCTGAAACATCAATATGATGAACTGCGTCCTTGACAAATCCAATAGTAACAATAGCAATCATCTGTTACAAGATCTAAATTTTAATTGCACTGATCCACAAGCAAGGAAGATTAAGCCTTAAACATTTTATGGAGATTTTACATTTGAATCCTTCGGGATCCCATCAATCCCAGCTTGTGGCCTGTATGTCACCTCCTGAGACAACATCATGTCATTCACTATATTGTGATGCACAATATCTTTCCCACGAAGAATAATTCGGAAGCCTGGAGGAAGCCTCAAATATAAAATTGAGGCATAACTCTAAATAGACAAAAAAATAATGAGAAACATACTTAAACAAACACAAAACTTTAGATATGTAGACATCTATATTGAACGCTAAATGAACACTTCTTCATTTAATCAACGTCTAATCAATTTTCTCTTTTTAAGGCCTCAAGTGTCAACTTTCAAAAGTTTCAAATAATAAACATTGCTAGCAAACCATGATTGCAATATGCTGTGTTTCTAAAACAACTACGAACAACAACAACAACAACTTACCCTTAGAGAGTGCCTATAAGTTAAGAAGTGTCTTGAGTTGGGATACTCTTTAGCCATCTGTATGTTTTTCTCCTCTCTGTTTACGCCTCTGATTTGAATATCCTGAGACAAACCATAAGCATGTCAAAATTGAACGAAATATGTTCCAGAATAAAGTGGATCACTACTCTCTTTTGCTGTATGGGGGCAACAAAATATTGATTATCAGACATACATGTGGATCTGCATCAAAATCAAGCTCCAGCTCTCCTTGGTCATCCTCCCAAAGATTGTATATAATTACACGTGTGCCGTGATCCTTCATCAGATTGAACTACAAGTGTACTCTCTTTCCCCCTCTTTTTTTTCCCTTTTTCCCGGCTCTATCTCACACACACAAGAGAGAATGTCATTACCTGACGAAGAAGATCTGTTTCACTTGAAAACGGTGACCAATGCACAATTGTTTCAACATTTTTATTCCAATCTTCAATAGAAGTCCGTAACATCTTATTCCATTCCCGTCCGCGTCTTTCATAGTCCAACTTTCAATAAGTAGGTATAACAACATTCAGAAGGGGGAAAAAAGAAACAAAAGACAACGACGAAGAAGTAGTCAAAGAACTCGAAACCAAAACCACTAACAATCAACAATCCCTCAGAACTTTAGAAGCAGCAAGGGTAAGGTCTCTTGTAATCTATTAATTAAGACTTGATAAAATTTAAAGATAAAAACAGTAAACAAAGAAATTACCATGGGTACTACAATGTCTTCCTTCCCAGTACTCCTCAAAAATGTGTAAGACAGCAAGCCTATGCTTTGTGTAGCACTAGTAACGAAGATAGATCACCCAGTTAGAAATAGAGCATGAATTGTAACTAATGATGTAACTTGTATGTATAATAGCAGTAGACGTAGAAGGAAGACAAATTCAACTACTACTAGTGTAACTGACTTAGTGATACAGTCCAGAAAGCCTAATATACATGGTCTGCTCATCCCAGCAAAAATAAATCATCATAATCCAGGAAAAAAAGAACTGAAACTGACAACTACAAGTACTACTAACTGAGTGATAAACCAAGGCACCCAGAGCATGCTTCTCAAAATTACAAAAATTTCTTCCACCAATATGCAAATGATAAATATGCTTTTTATCCTTTAAGCTTTTGAAATTCTTCAAAATTACCCTCATTGTTTAATTTGATTCAATTTTAGTCTCATCTAAGAAATAAGTTTCAAATTTACTCCTATCATTAATTTTTTGAAGTAAACTGTTAGTCAATCTTTTTTTTTTGAATTTTACGCTTAGTCACGTCATCCCAAAATTTAGGTACTAACTGTTGACCATCCAAAAATTTAACATAGGGGTAGACTTAGAACTTGTTTCAAATGTTGACAGTAAAATTGAATCAAATTAAACATTAGCAGTAGTTTTAAAGAATTTTCAAAACGTTAAAGACAAAAGTATACCTTACACCGTAATCTACTAATCTTAGCTTATGAAATAAAACATGAATCTAATTTTCATGTACAGGGAGTGAAAAAGAATTTTACGCAAACAACCAATTGTGTATTGCCACATCAACAAAAGTTAACTAATTTCAAACCCATTACATAAAAGTTAAAAAGGCATCTAAATGCATAAATCTGATTGGATGACCGTGTAAAACTCTCTATACTGTGAGTGCATCAAAATTAAACTTAAAAAAAAAACATTATCTCTTGATAACATAACATTCAACTGATATCATTTAAATGCTTGATCTCATCCACAACATGCAACCCAAATCAAACAAAAGCTAAAACATAAAATAATGATATTATCTTGATATGTTAGAGGACAATACAACTATCAAACAACTAGGTCATAGTTTTTCTTATCAATATGCATACTTCACATGTTAACTAGGAAAAAAAATTATTGAATGAAACAATGAGACCCTCAAACAAACCTCTTCCCATCTTTGCCAGAGCAGCGAGAGAATACTATCACATCAGCCCCAAGCCTCATAGTACTTGTTTTAAAGCCATTTCCATCTATCACATGAACAACAAAGGATCAGTATACCGTCTGAAATGAAATCGTCATAAGATTTATACTCTTCCCAAAATGATGTTTACATTGCCCAATTGTATTTGCCATTTTGCTTTTCACTGAATACCCCAGTGACATGCATTGACGCATTTTATCTGGATCCATTCCACCACCATTATCTGGAAAAAGAATTAGCAATCCAACATTTGAGATTCCAAATAAAGAAAGAAAAAAGAAAGAAGGGAGAGATCAAAATGCTTCAATGCTTCTATTAGGAATACTCATACGACATCCTTAAAATCATAGATGCAAAAGCTTTTAACACATATTTGTCACATTACAACTGGCTTTTACTTACTTTATAAACCCCAAATGAACTTTTGGCAGAATAAAATGATGCATAATATCCAACACATGTTCAGCAATTTTTCCGTGCTACTACTTTTCAGTTTAGCAGAAGTACTTTTGACATAAAAGCTTACCGTAACACTTGCTGAATGACTAAAATTAATTTTTGTTTTATCTTAACCAACCAAAAGTCAGTATTTAAAGTTACATCTAACATACTCCAACTCAATTACAATAAAGAGATGCACACCTTCAATCAGCAACATCCTGGTTCCATCTTTCTTATTTACAAGCATATCTACATTGACATATGTAGCGCCATTGCAAACCTAAAGTCAAATTCAAATAAGTAGGCCGGAAAAGGAATAATCACAACAAGTGCGTCATTATTCAAAACAAGTGAGGCATACCTCATCCAACGAGTTATCCAAAAGCTCAGCAAAAGCTGCATAAAAATATATTTATATAAGAATGCCTAGTAGTGATAAATATCCAAGAACCAAAGGGAAAAATTCTGAATTCAATGAATACATTTTTGTACCATGAAAATGATTAACCATTCAAACAAATTAACAGACATCTACAATTTACCTCCTAGAGCCCACTTATGACTTGTGGCATTAGAATGCAGAAACTTCGGATGAACTCTGACGTGGTCCATTCCAACTGCACATTATTTAAGAAATATCATGTTATTATTTCTTTGTCAAAAATAAATAAAAAAAAATATATTAAAGAAAAACAAAGAGGTTAACCCAAGGAACCTCAATTACGAGGCTCAAACAATCTACACAACAACTAAAAAATGAGTAAAAAAAGTCTATACAAAATTTTAAAAGCAGTTTTCGGATTTATCCAGTGCATAATTAACAAACAGAATATTCACAATAAATACTTTATTGAGTTATGGGCTTATGACATGCAATTAATGTTAGTCAATTATTGTCAAAATTCAAGGGTATCAAATCAAACCTGATCCCATAATGACCGAGTTGAGGATAGGTTAATAAAATACCTACTTTGGAAAAGAACTGATTGCTGCCATAGTGAAACAAATAAATCAACAATGATGATAGTTATACCTAATGGGAGGCATGGACCAAAAGTTCAACTCAGTAGAGCTTTTTGTTCAAATAAACAATAGGTTATTAAAGTTACTGCTTTGCAAAAGAACTGACAGCTGCAATGCTGCTATAGTGAAACAAATAACTCCACAATACAGGTATACCTTACGGGAAACATGAATCAAAAGTTCAACTCAGTACATCTTGTTTGTTCAAAAACACAAACAATTTCAAGCTCATATTGAGCTTCATTATCTGATAGGTGCAAGCACAGCCAATGTAGTCCAACCTGTAAACTTGGCTTATTTGCAAGAGGAAGCAGTCTTGTAGAGAACTGCTAGGCATGAGTTTTAAATGCTTGACTTTGCTTGGCTCCTTTTCCTCCCTTAAAGGAAACATTACTCCCCTAAACATTCTCTCCCTCGCCTCATCTTCAAGTAAGATCACACTTTTCTTTCAAAAATTGGGACACAATGTTTGGACTGCCTAGACAGAGGTATAGTTGTGTGCTTCACCATGTGATGGTTTGGCCTTCATAATTACCACAGAGCTATTGGAGTTGTCAATTTAACAGATGAAACTAATGGAGACTCTTGTATTCTCACACTATGGATAATAGAAGATGAGGGGAAAGGTAAGGATGGAAAGAAAATATTTTTCTTGTTTTGGACTGTATATATAAATTGGAACCGAGAGGAATCTACTACTCATTTTCTTCAAAAAGCCAAATTTTATTTAGTAAGAGGGAAGCTAGAAATTGTAACTTATCTAAACAAGATAAAGGAATTGTATTATGTTCTCTTATTAATCACCCAAACAAAGAATAGGAGACCTCCAACATAGTCCTCCTCTTCCTTTTCTAGTCCAGTGCTGCTAAATCCATTCCTTTTCAATCAACTCAACTTTTTCATTTATTTTTTATTTTTTATTTTTACATCTTTAAGAAAAGGCAAGCTAAAGTACAATATATCTTTTTAAACACAAATAAGATTCAATATTGTTTCATAGCAATAGTAGCTAATCATTTAATTGGGTGACTAAGTAAAAAAAGAAACCACAACTATATAACTGAACTTATTAAACGGATTTGCCTGAGGACTACAGTCAATTCTATCATGCTTACATGCACATAAGCCATAAGGACCCCCCACTATCCCCAAAGAAAACTATCTTAACTCTAATACAACAATATAACTTCACCTTGCTAAAAGTACAACATGGTGAAGGTTTTAGGATTTAAAGCTTTAAATAGAGAGCACATTTAAAATAAAAATATAAATCTTAAATTTCCAAAGGAAATTAATTAACAACAAAGAGTAATAAATGCTATTTTTAACTATTAGGAATCCTGAAGGTAAAACACTTGACGTTCTGCATTCCAAGTTCATAACTGCAGAACTGATGCAATCTTAAGAATTGAAAGCATATCCAGAGGAGAAACATTTTAAGGTAAGAAGATTGCATCTGATAACCAAGATAAAATGAACTCCCATCTCTCCCAAAGTCAACTCATAACATGAAATCTAGAAGTTTATATCACAAAAATCTCAGCATTAAGGTTTCCCTCCATCAAAATCTCCAGTCTCATCTATACCTCAAAATTGTAATGTTATGCCCGGTAAAATGGCATCTTTTTCTAAACAAAGAAATTGTAACTGTAATATGATATAAATCAGAAAAAGTAATATCATCTAATATCACATGGCCATAAAATAAACAGGGTTTGAAATTAGAAAGCAGCGATAAAACCCTAACAGAAAAACAGATACGCACCGGTTGAAGATGATTCGAAGCTGCTGGAAGGAGCACCGTCGAAATCACCGGCTTTCCAAAACTGCCTGCTTCCCCTAGTAGTCGGCGCCACGCTGGTGCTCGTGGTCCCGTTCAGATGCGCCGAAGAAGAAGCCCCCTGCGGCGCCGGTAACGACAGCACCGCAGGGGATGGCGATAAGGGCGGAGGGAGAGGGCTCAAAAATCCAAGGGGAAGAACCTCTCCATCGTCATTCATCTTGCGCCTCTTGGTCGGACTCCCTCCTCCGGGCGAAATGGTGCTTTCTACTACCCCGGCGACCAAACCGTCCAAATCCGGCTCCGAATCGGAATCGCTGCTGCTACTGAGTTGAATAACTGCGGAGCCAGGAGGAATGGGTGAAACGGCACCAGTTCGGGTCCTCCCTGGGGGCACATTGGGAACATCGCCGGTGAGTTCCTGTTTGACGAATGCATCCATCTCTCCAAAGAAGCGAAAAATAGAAAGTGGCGATGCAATATTCAGCAAGATTCAACAACGCCTATGCAAGAATATATGCTCGACGAAAAGAAAAAGTAAAATAGAAAATAGAAACAGAAAGGGGCAAGTCAAGAGTCCAGAAAAATGAAAAAATGAAAAATGAAAAATTGCTGGGCTCACAAACGGTCAAACGCGACTTTCTAATATGTTTATTCACTTTATTGTTTATTTTTTTTATATTTTTCATTATTATGGAATTTATATCGTTCGGGAAGACTCTACAGTCTACTGTGTTTGCTCTGGAGGGAAAAGCGTTTTGTTTTTGAAAGGTCCTGGGAGTTTTAAAAAAAATTGTATTCGTGCCACTTTTAGATAGACGTGTTTTACATTAAAAGCCTTGATATTTTTTTGAGTTACTGTATGACTTCTAACAGTGTATTTAACTGTGTATTAATAAAAGAGCAATACTAGAAGCAGTAATTTTTGTGATTGTTAGCCATTAATTAGTTATCAATGATAATTTAATGGTGTGAGATTAGTGTAAAATTTTATCGAATGGCTCACCTTTTTCTGCTGATTACATGCTGGCCAAAATTCAATAAAACTGCTGGTCCCTAGACTTTTTCTTAATAAAAGAACGATTAAATATGATTTTGGTTTTTAAATTATAGGTTAAAAAAATTTTATTTTTAATTTTTTTGTATAAAATTGTTTCTAAAATTTAAAATCAAATTTTAAAATCATCTTTTTTATTTAAATTTTAAATTTTACACTAAATTATCGATAAAAAATATAAAACAAAAAAATAAGAGAAATAAAAAATAGTAGAAAAGAAGAATATAGTATCTGTTACTATATTATAAGAATGTAGTGGATAGGTTGCTGTTCGACAAGTTTTGTTCTTTGTGTTTGACAAGTGCATAACTTTACTGGCTGACACGTGGAAACTAAATAGTAGATAGTTGTGTGAATTAAATAATGGATTGCCGTGGTAAAAAACATATTCTCATCTTCTTCAAAATTTAAACTTGCCTATATAAAAGGTTGCTCAGGACACATCCTCAACCATTACCCCTGAAACTATTTGAGAGTGTTTTCTATTCCAAAATAGTGAGTTTTTTGTTCCGAACCTGCATAAACATGGTAGAAATATATGATATGTTAATGGATGTCAATCCAACAAAACTTTAATGGAATTTTAAGGTTTATGTTGTGCACTTATGGGAAGTCCCAAATAGATTCAATGACAAAGAAATCAATGGCATTGAGATAGTTCTTCAAGATATCAAATTAATTGTGTTGGATATATAGTATACCTAATTATTTTGAAGCTTCTAATCGTGTTTCTACTACTGACATGCTGTTTTCAAAATTTCTAGGGTGGTAGGATCCGTGCTTCAATTCCAAAACCATTGGTCAAGAAGTGGAGAAGTAATATTTTGGAGTTTAGCATGTACGTAATGTCTAACTTCATAGTGGTGGATAAAAAAGAGAAAATCAAGATACTACAAATAGATAGACTATTAATTTTTCACAGAAGATCACTGTTCTTCCGGTACCTCATCCCAATTTTTTTCTAGAGACATTTTCTTTTAAGCCTATTGTGAAGCTGCTTCAAGCTGACAAGATCGATGATTCAATACTCATAGGTAATGCAAATTAAAAAAAATGATACCATTGGTGGATTTATCTAACAAACGTGTCATGTGAGAAAATTAATTTGTTTTGGACTTTTCATTGTTGTGTAGATGTCATTGGTGAAGTGGTTGGAAAAGAAGATCCAAGAGAGTTGATTACTAACAAAGGCAGAGAGACAAAGCGTTTGGCTATTTTGATCGAAGACCTTGAGTAAGAGTTCTCTATAATAGTTTGATTTGTTCACTTTTGTTATGACTGTACTTAGTAACAATTTTTATTCTTCTAACATTGTGATGCAGAAATAACAGCATTGAGTGTGTATTGTTTGGAGACATGGTAGACCAAATTCTACCATATCTCAAAGGAGAAAGGGTGGAGCCTCTGATAGTTATAGCTCAATGCTTTAGACCGAACAAGTGGAATGGTATATGTTTACATTAAATAAGTTATTGTTTTGCTTACTATTAATGGCATTAACAATTCAAGAACATGTAGCTCACAATAATTTATATTCTCTTATAGAAAAAACATCAGGACAAAGTCACTTTGAGTATTCTAAGTTACGTATTAATCCTGATTTGGAAGAGGTTAGAGATTTCTCTAACAAGTTAGTTAACATCCACAATGAGTGATTATGCAAGAAGAAAATTCTTTTGTGTATGGATTGTGATGTCGGTATTTATTAATTTTGAAGGAGGCTTTCTGAAAAACCGGCAAACTCGGCCAGATTAGTCAAGTTTCATCCCATGGCCCGGGATCTGGTGCCGACAAGCTAAAAAAGGGAGATATTACTGTTAAAAGTATAGAAGAAGCCATCAGCTCAACACAAGCGAGGACAATTAGTACAAGAATCTACTTAGTCTATTTTCATTGCTATATATTAACATTTCCATGCTATTATTTGCAGGAAAGCCCTATATGAATTGCCAGTACAATAGTTTCAATTAAATCTGGCAAGGATGATTGGTATTACAAATCATGTTAAAAATGTCCAAAAAAAGTAGAAACCCCTATTAGAAATAGATATGAGTGTGATAGATGTGGTCACACCCATGGAGCTGCATCACTTAGGTGTGTGTGACATATATGTTAAATTTATAAAATGCATGTTTTCTGTTTCAAGTTTATTGATATTATTTTGGGTTCCGACTTCGTGTCATTGATGTTTTGATGTGTTTGATTCAGGTTCAAAGTTGAGGTGATGACATGTGACAGAACGGGTAGCATAACATTGTTAATGTGGGATAGGGAAACGATCCAGCTATGCGGGAGGCAAGTTGACCAGATCAAGAACGAGGTATTATTTAAATTATAACTGAATAGTACTACTTTTTACATTGTCGACATGCTAATTAACCTTCAATGTAAGTAAAATAATTTTATCCAATGTAACTGATGTATTAACCCTCACAAGTAGAGCTCAATGATAGTTTAGGTTATCCTATTTTATTTGCTGCAGTTATCAAGTAAAATAAAATGTGTAACTTAGCCAAACTTTATCAAACTTATTCAAAGAAAAATTAAGGAAAATTCATTATATGATTTTGTTCATACAATAAACAAGTATAGTATGTAAGATATGCAGTTGATCTTTATTTTTTTTAACAAGTATATTGATTGAATTTTACAAACATCCTAGGCTTTTGATGGAGATGGATACCCCCGACTTTGGAAACCATGGTGGATAGGAAGTTACTTTTCAAGGTTAACGTTAAATCATCGAACATTAAACAATATGACCAGGTCTATACTGTCATGAAAATATGTGATGATGAGGAGATTATAGAGATGAATCACCCCAAGAAAGTACATAATCTCGCCTTTGATGTTATAACTGTATGTGCTTTAGTTATTTCATTTTGACAATGAAAATATTAACTATGCTAGCATGTATATTATAATGTATAAGTAGGATTTTTGGGTGCCTATTTATAGGACAATAGATGCAGTGACTCGATCAATGTGTCGGCAGTTTTGGCCAATATGCAAAATGACACTGATTCTATTTTTTCTATGGTGAGCTTATATAATATAATTGCTAACAAGGCATCTTTTTTTACAAGTATTTTTTTTATATACATAAAAGTGAAATTATAATTTTGGTATTATCAGGATGGTATTGAGGACAGTGTCACCAACCTCAAAGAAAAAACCCATCTAAAAGAGCTATCATGGAGATGAAACAATCTTTACCTATAAATATTGACAATGAAGATGAATTGGGATTTTTCACGAACAAGTTCAGTCGCAAGGGTGGAAAGAGGCATAAGATGCACATTAGTGAGAGTGATAATTAGACATAATGTATGATTAATAGCATGGTTGGATCTTAGTATGTTATTTGGTTTGCGTATTATTTTGGTTCCTATATTTTGATACAGTTATGGAATCAGATTGACAATGTTTAGAGGTTTCTGCATTTTGATATGTGTAATATTTTGGTTTTTGTATTAGTTCAGCCATAAGTATGCTAATTTATGGTACTTGGTTATTTCGAAGTATGGTGAATGACTTTGGTATGAAATTATTAGACTAATGCATTTTAGGGTAAATGTTATATGTGACTTTCATGTGATCAGTGTAGCAGTACATTATTTATAATTCCAATGCAGTATTTACATTAAGCTTCATTAGCAATATATTTGTGAATTTGGACTGTAATTGTTAATATTCTAATCTCGCAAGCTTGATATCCAGTTAAATGTGATGGATAAACATTTAGACTAATGAGTTCTATATAAAATTCTAAAGGATTTTTTTATTTAGACTCTAACTAGATATAGTACTACTTTTCACATTTTGGACATGCTAATTAATTAACCTTTAATATAAGTCAAATAATTTTATTACCTGTAACTGATGTATCTGCCCTCACAAGTGGAGCTCAATGACAGTCTTGGTTATCGTATTTTATTTGCTGCAGTTATCAAGTAAAACAAAATGTCTTATTTAGCCAAACTTTATCAAAACTTACTCAAAGAAAAATTAAAAAAGATTTATTATATAATTTGTTCATACAATAAAAAAGTAATTCTGATATATGATTTTAAAAAAATATATTCATTATAAATTAATGCTATATAGTCCTTAATAGCTACAAACAAGAGATTTTTTCTATATCTACCAAGTTGAATCAGGAAGTGAAGTTTCGACCAAGGAAAAGTAGCATGAGACATCAAAGTTTAAAATATTAATAAATTTAAATACATTGGATCCATAGATGGTTGAATAACGGTATAAGAATTTTTTTATTCGAAAAAATATATGGTCCAAAGAGAGGTACTAAGCACTTTCTAAAAATTGTAGAAAAAATGGTACATCATGGTAGGTGTTGCCATGAAACCGTATAACAAGAATGACATTTTTTTTATATTTGAATTTTTATCCGTTTCAAGAAGTAAGATATCTTCAAATACTTTGACTCATTGAAGGGGCTATCTTTTAACTACTTTATGAAAACTTATTCGAAGGAAAATAAGGAAGATTCATCACATGATTCATTTATACAATATATTCCATATAATACTATTACATATCATGATAGGCCATCACCTTGCCTAATATGAGAGTATTACTAAAGAAACAGGGTTTGGTAGAAATAAATATGTGTTTTAACAAATTAGTAATGACTTTAGATAATAGGGATCCTTGGATAAAAGAACAAGGGTAAATGGGTAAGTTTCTTAAAATCTAAATACTTTTTTTGTTATAAGAAATTTTGGATAACTATTTCATATTTTTTTAGATAGACCCCCTCAGTGGATGAGATTAGAGATTTATTTGAAACAAAAAATATATGGATATCAATCACAGATAAAGAGAAGTAGAGACATGCATCTATTTTTAGCAGTGCTATTTTAATATATAAGATCTGATTATCACCGATGAAGGACTAACCTCTTTTTAAAAGATCAAGAAGGCCTAATACATTGTGAAACATGTTGGCATGAATTGTGGGTAAGAAAAAAAGATACTTCTTATCTCTATTTTTTTTTTCATTTTCAACACACAAAAAATATTGAAATAATTTCAAATGACAGACACCCTAACCAATTTTTAAAAGTCAATTTGAACTTTTTCGAAGAATGTAAAACCTACATGTCTGCTTTTTTTGGCCTAAAGAGTCTCCACTTTCAGCATATGTTGTATAGACTGTATCAATAGTCTAAAAATTAAAATGAAATACACCCTAATAAACTTCCAAAAGTGGAGTTGAACTTATTTGTGAATTGTCAAACATACATGCTGATATGATAGAAAATTTTTGACTAATTTGTATAACAACAAGAAAAAATCTTATCTAAAAATTTTATACCAGTATCAAAACCAAGATAGATGGTATACTTTGACCCATAGTATATATTAGATAAACTTTGTGCACCCTTTTTCATACTGTAAAGTTTTTTTGCACCAAATTGTTAATTGTGTGATTTCAAAAGATTGAGATCTAGATAAATAGGATAGATAAGCAATAGGATAATATGCTTTGACCATAGCATATATCACATAAATTCCATACACTTTTTTGGATACTCAAAAAATTTTTAACACCAAATTATTAATTGTCTTTTCTCACAAGACTGATATTTAGGTAGATAGGATAGATAGATAAATGACTAATGTCAGACTGAATATTCTCTCAAAAAAGATCGGGAAAAGAAATCTTAAGGCACACTCATCAAAGATATTTCACCCAGTAATTAATTATTAAGCAAGAGGAATTTTAAAAACTTGCATCAGTAAAACAAAAAATCAAACCATTTACAATGTTTAGAACCCACCACTAATGTGTTAGGATTGATTAATAGCCTCCATCACCAACAACGTCATACATGATTAGTAAAATGAACAGAGATCATAACTAAATAATTAACATTAAAATATATACTGAAAATTTAAGCTGATAATATAGTCAAATACATATATATTTATGCCATCTAAAATAGATTAGCATATGTATTCAATTAAATTGCTAGATGTTATAAGATTCAATCACTTAAAAACATCAATTTTAACCGTTGGATTATAGCAATTATTTATGCCTTTTAGTGGAAATATTTGTAGTAGGTCATTACTTATAAAGTTTATGTATAAAATACTATATATGCAGGTCCTACTAATCCATATACCAAAACCTAGCTAAATAGAAGTAAGTCTCATCATTACTAATACGCTCAAAATATTAAGTATAACGTGTTGAATTCATAATCAGAGACATATAAAAATATAGGTCTGATATAAATGTGTGCAATAATTATCCTTAGTTGTTGAGTTAAGAAATTAACTAAATAAATTAAGTGATGACAAACATTATTTTTGGATAAAATAAATAATTAGTGTTGATTAATTATAATTACATGTTACTAATTATTTATAAATTGTTACAGGCCAAAATTTAAATTACAGCCCAAATGGAATGAAGAATACAATAACCAAGCTGGTGGGCTGAAAAGCAAAAACAAAAGCCCAAAAGAAACAAAGCCAAAGAAATCAAAACGGGCCAAGAAAATCATATTCATACCCAAGTAATGCATCAAGTCTTCATCTCTTCTTCCCAACACTCTGCTCTATCCGAAATGGGATACAAGAGAAAGAGGATTTCTGTTCTTCTCTGCTGTGTATCTACGGTCTTATACAAGACTTGGGGACCAAGTTGGTTTTCAAGGGCTCAGATTAAGTTAACCATTGGAAGATTTCTATGGTTGCTGTTTTACGGCTTTCGGCCAAGATGAGGAAGTCAGAAGGAGAGTTTATATTCTGAGGATTATTGAGAAAAAAAAAAGTGAATCTGTGGTTGGTGAAGCTCAAGGCTCAAGGTGTTGACCTTGGGAGAAGATCCCAGCAACATGTAAGGAGAATAAAAGAAGACTTCTTGCTCATTCAGAACCAAGGAGAGAAAACCAGAGTGTGAGAACTGTGTTCAAAAGTTCCTCTACTTGGATAATGCTTACTTTCAAAGAAGCATTCGGCCAATATTGAATAACTGCATCTGAAGTTTGAGAATCTGGTTTTGCACATAGCAAAGAGGCTGCTGATGAAGTCAATCTCCTTCATGTTTTTACTGATTGTAATGTACTTTTCCAAGTTTATCTTTCTGTAATTTCTTGTGAGAAAAGGCATTGTGAGAAAGCTCAAGTAAAAGCCATGAGTGAAAAAAAGCTGAGTGATACACTTGAGAGAAAAGCCTAGAGTTATTTTTCTGATTTCTTTAGGTTGGCTAAGTGTCTTGTATCTTGTACCTGTTTGGTATCCCTTTCTTAGTTGGGTTAGCACTAAGAGTGAATAGTTATGAGTTAGCATAGCCAATGTCAAGTTAGGATAGAACTTGAGTGTGAAATTGGTGTATGTAATTCTGTTAACTATAGTGAAATTCTTCCATAATTGTGGAGGAGACTGGATGTAGGTTGCATAACACAAGGCAACCGAACCAGGATACTTGTTGGTGTTAGCTTTTCTTTTCTCTGCTGTGTTCTGTTTTCTGATAATCATGAGACAAAAATAAATTGTCTCATAAATTTTCGCTGCTGAGTTCAAATAGAATCAGAATTGCAAATCTGTTTTAAAGGGGTAATAACAGCAACTAAAAAGGAAGGCATAGATTCAACCCCCTTCTCTAAGCCTACCACAACCTTCAATTGGTATCAAAGCTAAGGTCTCAAGAATCAAGCTTAACCGCTTGGAGCAAAGATCCATTGGCAAACAACTTGGGCACAACCACAGTTGCTTACACCCTCACTGAAGGCTAGTCAAACAACCGGCCACCTTTCTTCAACGGAAAGAACTATTCCTACTGGAAAGAAAGGATAAGGATCTTCATCTAATCCATTGACTATAACATATGGAAGATCGTTGTAAGCGGTCCAAAGATCCCAACAAAAATAAGTGTTGATGGAGTGGTGACTCCAAAAGAAGAAGCTGAATGGAATGAAGATGATAAGAAGAAGATAGAGCTGAATGCTAAAGCAATCAACCTTCTTCACTATGCTATCAGCTTTGAAGAATACCGGAAAGTGTCTAGATGCAAGACAACCAAAGAAATCTGGGAAAAACTCCAGGTTACACACGAAGGCACCAAACAAGTAAAAGAAACGAGGATTGATATGCTGCGAAAAGAATACGAGATGTTTAGCATGAAGGATGGAGAAAGCATTGATGAAGCGTTTGAGAGATTCTCAATCATAATCAACAACCTTGATGCTATGGGTACAAACTATGCAGAACAAACCTTGGTGAGAAAACTCCTTATAAGCCTCACAAAAGAGTGAG
>NC_029774.3:107402371-107402624 GCF_000817695.3 Arachis duranensis | reverse complement strand
ATACCCTCTTATGCTAAGTTCATGAAAGAAATCTTAAGTCATAAGAAGGATTGGAGAGAAACTGAAAAAGTATTTCTCACTAAAGAATGCAGTGGAGTCATTTTAAAAAGCTTACCAGAAAAGCTTCAAGATCCAGGAAGCTTTATGATACCATGCACATTAGAAGGTGCTTGCACCAAGACAGCCCTGTGTGACCTTGGAGCAAGTATCAATCTAATACCTGCATCCACTATCAGAAAGCTTGGGTTGACTA
>NC_029774.3:107401913-107402221 GCF_000817695.3 Arachis duranensis | reverse complement strand
TGACTTTGTGGTGCTGGAAATGGAGGAGCATAAGAGTGCAACTCTCATTCTAGGAAGACCTTTCCTAGCAACTGGACGAACTCTCATTGATGTACAAAAAGGGGAAGTAACCCTGAGAGTCAATGAGGATGAGTTCAAGTTGAATGCTGTAAAAGCTATGCAGCATCCAGACACACCAAGTGACTGCATGGACGCTGACATTATTGACTCTCTGGTGGAAGAGATCAATATAACTGAAATCCTAGAATCAGAGCTTGAGGACATCTTCAAGGATGCTCAACCTGATCAAGAAGAACCAGAGGAAGCAA
>NC_029774.3:107396664-107397370 GCF_000817695.3 Arachis duranensis | reverse complement strand
AAATTGCTGAAGGAACAAGAGAAGCAGGGGCGTGAACTTCAAGAACTGAAACGCCAAAAATTCTCCCCTCAATTTGAGGGAGCATCCACTTTTCAAAATCAAGGTTGTTGAGTCTTAACTCTGTGAAAACCTCTATCATTAGGAGCCTATTTAAATTTTTGTTTTCTATTTTTTTAGTCTCATCTTATATCTATTTTTGAGTCTTGTTCTTAATTCATAATTAATAAAATTTAAAATTCATGTCTTAAAGCTATGAATGTCCTATGAATCCATCACCTCTCTTAAATGAAAAATGCTTTAATCACAAAAGAACAAGAAGTACAGGATTTCGAATTTATCTTGGAAACTAGTTGAATTAGTTTGATGTGGTGACAATATTTTTTAGTTTTCCGAATGAATGCTTGAACAGTGCATATGTCTTTTGAATTTGTTGTTGTGAGAATGTTAAAATTGTTGGCTCTTGAAAGAATGAGGGAAAAAGAGAACTGTTATTGAGGATCTGAAAAATCATTAGATTGATTCTTGAAGCAAGAAAAAGCAGTGATTAAAAAAAAAACGAAAAAAAAAGAAGAGAGAGAAGAAAAAGAAAGAAATAAAGTTGTGATCCAAGGCAAAAAGAGTGTGCTTAAGAACCCTGGACACCTCTAATTGGGGACTCTAGCAAAGCTGGGTCATAATCTGAAAAGGTTCACCCAAGTATGTGTCT
>NC_029774.3:107396276-107396519 GCF_000817695.3 Arachis duranensis | reverse complement strand
CAATAACACTATCTGAGTTCTGAGTTCCTATAGATGCCAATCATTCTGAACTTCAAAGGATAAAGTGAGATGCCAAAACTGTTCGGAAGCAAAAAGCTACTAGTCCCGCTCATCTAATTGGAGCTGAGTTTCCTTGATTTTTTGGAGTCTATAGTATATTCTCTTCTTTTTATCTTATTTGATTTTCAGTTGCTTGAGGACAAGCAACAATTTAAGTTTGGTGTTGTGATGAGCGGATAATTT
>NC_029774.3:107384100-107395466 GCF_000817695.3 Arachis duranensis | reverse complement strand
TGAGTAGGATTCAATGATTGAATGACTGTGATGAGCTTCAAACTCCTGAGGGCGGGGCGTTAGTGACAGACGCAAAAGAATCACTGGATTCTATTCCGGCCTGATTGAGAACCGACAGATGGATAGCCGTGCCGTGACAGGGTGCGTTGAACATTTCCACTGAGAGGATGGGAGGTAGCCACTAACAACGGTGAAACCCTTGCATACAGCTTGCCATGGAAGGAGCCTTGCGTGCTTGAAGAAGAAGACAATAGGAAAGCAGAGATTCAGAAGATGGAGCATCTCCAAAACCTCAACCTGTTCCCCATTACTGCAGAACAAGTACTTATTTTATGTTCTTTTACTTTTCACAATCAACCTTGATAATTATTGATATCCTGACTAAGATTTACAAGATAACCATAGTTTGCTTCAAGCCGACAATCTCCGTGGGATCGACCCTTACTCACATAAGGTATTACTTGGACGACCCAGTGCACTTGCTGGTTAGTTGTGCGGGATTGCATAGTGTGATTGCAATTTCGTGCACCACGTGTCATCATTGCAAGGAGGCTAGACACTTCAAGTCAAACTGTCCAAAGCTCAAAAAGGAGGACAAAGGAAAGAAGGAAAGGAAAAGAGTACTCATGGCAGCTTGGGAGGATCTTGAGAATGACTCAATGAAGAAGAAGAATCTAAAGGAGACGACAAAGACTGCTTCATGGCTGGAAATAACAATCTTGATGAGGTAAACTCTTATGATTTGATCATTGAGGACTTGCATGCTATTATTGATGATCTCACTTTAAACACATCAAAATTGCTTGATAAATACAATGAATGCAGATTTGAAAGAGATGTGTTAAGAGCTGAAAATAATTTTTTAAAAGAAAAAGTGAAGGAAACTGAATGTGCATTGGACATCATTGAAGAAAACAGATTTCTAAAATCTGAACTTGAAAAATTAAAAGGAAAGCACATTGTGGATCCTTCTCATGAGTTAATTGCTGAAAATGAAAGATTAAATGATAAGATTAAAAGGCTGAATAGTGACTTAGCAAAATTTGCTCAAGGTTCCAAAAACTTGGACAAATTACTTGCAAGTCAAAGACCATTGTTTGAAAAATCTGGTTTAGGCTACATAGCCAAGGAAGATGCAGTTTCTAATACTCCCTCTATAAAATTTGTGGCTTCTTCATCAAATACCAAATCCATACCAAGCAAATCAGGTATCGGATATGTTTCAAATTGTGAAGAAAAATTTGATGAAGCAAACATAAGTGAAACTGAGCCTTCACCAAGAACTGGTCCGAGTCCAAACCGGCCAAGTTTGGGTTACATTTCAAAAAATGAGGATGATTTCAAGAAACCAATATTTTACAACAAAATCTCATTTTCGAAAGGTAAAAATATTCAAAAAAATTCTGGTGAAAACATTTCTACAAAGAGGAATAATTATAACAAAAATCAGTTTGTCAAAAGAAATGCATCTCCTCCAAAAACCAGAAAATTCCAACCATTTAATCATTTCAAGCAATATAACTCACCTCAATTTCAGCGGCACACATTAGAAAATCATTGTGTTAATTGCAAGAAATTTGGTCACTCATATGCACAATGCTTCATTGAAAAAAGAGTTGTTGGAAACAAAGTTTACAATATTGCGTGTGATTTCAATGCACCTGGGCAACCAAGATGGATTAACTTCAAAGGATCCAAATTAATTTGGATACCTAAGGCTATTTGAAACTCATCATACAGATTTGCCTAGCATCCAAGAACAAAAAGGACATGTGGTACATGGATAGTGGATGTTCAAGGCACATGACTGGAAGGTCAACCTACTTCATCAAACTAAATAAGTATGATGGAGGTTTTGTGACCTTTGGAGATGATGGTAAAGGTAAAATCATTGCTGTTGGAAAAGTAGGTAATGAGCAATCTACTTTCATTGATGATGTGCTTTTGGAAAAGTCAGCTGTGTGATTTAGGATATTTAGTTGTTTTTAAAAGGCTTGAATGCTGTGTTGTCAATGAAAAGACAAATGAAGTGATCTTTGTTGCCAAAAGTTTCAATAATATGTATGGACTTACTCTTGATGAACTAAAGGATCAAAATGTAGCTTGTTTTCACTGTAAAGAATCTGAAAAGTGGTTATGGCACAAGAGATTGGGCCATGCAAGTATGTTTCAAATAAACAAACTTGTGAAGAAAGAATTAGTAAGGGGTCTCCCTTT
Source organism: Arachis duranensis (assembly GCF_000817695.3). Lineage (NCBI taxonomy): Eukaryota > Viridiplantae > Streptophyta > Magnoliopsida > Fabales > Fabaceae > Arachis > Arachis duranensis. The sequence goes on along the minus strand of NC_029774.3, from coordinate 107,393,249 downwards.
GATAAAGTTTGACAAAGACATCACTTGTGATGCTTGCCAAATGGGAAAACAAACAAAAAGCTCTTTTAAACCAAAGGAAGACATCTCTACTAAAAGACCATTTGAGTTGCTACACATTGATTTATTTGGTCCAACAAGAACTCAAAGCCTAGGTGGTAAATATTATGGTTTAAAAATTGTGGATGACTATACTAGGTTTGGTTGGGTTTTATTTCTTGCACACAAAAATGAAGCTTTTTCAGCCTTTGAACCTTTTTCCAAGAAACTTCAAAATGAAAAGGATTTACAAATATCTTCTATAAGAAGCGATCATAGAACTGAATTTGAAAAGAATTTGTTTGAATCCTTTTGTGAGGAATTTGGAATATCTCACAACTTCTCTTGTCCAAGAACTTATGAACTTTGGAAAGGCTACCCACCAAACTTAGATTACTTGCACATCTTTGGATGCAAATGTTTTGTTTTAAATAACAAAGAAAATTTGGGTAAATTTGATCCAAAGGCTTATGAGTGTTTGTTTGTAGGATATTCCACAACTAGTAAAGCATATAGGGTTTATCATCAAGATGCTAGAATTATTGAAGAGTCAATGCATGTTACATTTTGTGATACTAACTTGGTGCAAAGCATTTTGGAAGATTGTGATGCAGGAAATCAAGCTCAAAAGGAGGATGAAACCGCTCAAAATCAAGGAAAAGAAAATTCTGGACAAACTGAACCAGAAACTGCAAATGCTGAAAATTCAAGAGACAATTCCATTTTGTCTTATGAATCTGAAGGAAATCCTACGGCCAGCAGCGCCCAGAATCTCTTGGTGACTGAATCTGCCTCCAAGTCCACCAGACCTCGTGATTGGAGATTCTTGAAGAATTATCTTGAGGAATTTGTCATTGGGGACGTCTCTCATGGAGTACAAACAAGGTCTTCCACTAGAAAGGCCAATGAAGGATCCAACATTGCCCTTCTATCACAAATAGAGCCTCAAAATGTTAAGGAAGCACTTAGTGACCCATCTTGGGTTAAAGCTATGGAGGATTAGCTTCTTGAGTTTGAAAAGAACCAAGTATGGACTTTGGTTCCAAGGCCAAGTGGAAAGAAAGTGACCGGCACCAAGTGGATATTTCGGAACAAGTTGGGAGAAGATGGTAGCATTGCAAGAAACAAGGCAAGGCTTGTGGCTCAAGGATATGACCAAGAAGAAGGAATAGACTTTGATGAATCCTTCGCCCTTGTTGCCCGAATGGAAGCCATAAGGCTTTTCTTAGCTTATGCTGCATTTTGTGGTTTTAAATTATATCAAATGGATGTGAAATGTGCATTTTTGAATGGTGTGATAGATAGAGAAGTGTATGTGAAGCAGCCTCCTGGTTTTGAAAATAAAGAACATTCTAATCATGTTTCAAATTGTCTAAAGCTCTCTATGGTTTAAGACAAGCTCCTAGAGCTTGGTATGAGAGACTTAGCTCTTTTCTTTTGGAAAATGGTTTTCAAAGAGGCACCACTGATACAACTCTATTTATCAAAAATTCTAATGATTCTTTTATTTTAGTCCAAATATATGTTGATGACATTTTTTTTGGATCAGCAAATGAATCCCTTTGTTCTGAATTTGGAAAACTCATGACAAGTGAATTTGACATGAGTATGATGGGTGAACTTAATTTCTTCTTTGGGCTGCAAATTAAACAAATTGAAAAAGGTATTTTCATTCATCAAGAAAAGTATGCCAAGGAATTAGTTAAGAAATTTGGTATGGAAAATGCCAAACCCATGGGAACACCCATGCATCCTAGTTCTAAGTTAGATAAGGGAGAAGCTGAGAAAGATGTTGATGAGACTAGGTATAGAGGAATGATTGGTTCCCTTATGTACTTAACTTCCTCTAGACCCGATATTGTGCAAAGTGTTGGATTGTGTTCTAGGTTCCAATCCAAACCTAAAGAGTCACATCTTTCTGCAATTAAAAGGATCATTAGATATGTTCATGGCACATCTAATTTTGGTCTTTGGTATCCTAAGATTGATGATTTTTCTGCAGTTGGTTATTGTGATGCAGACTTTGCTGGTGATAGAGTTGATAGAAGGAGCACTTCTGGTTTATGTTGCTTCCTTAGAAAGTCCTTAAATGTTTGGTCAAGTAAGAAGCAACCAACAGTGGCCTTATCCACTGCTGAGGCTGAGTATATAGCTGCTTCTTCTTGTTTTTCTCAACTTTTATGGTTAAAAACACAGCTTGCTGATTACAAATTAAAGGCTAAAAATATTCCCTTGATGTGTGATAATATGAGTGCCATTAATATTTCTAAAAATCCAGTTTTGCACTCAAGGACGAAGCATATTGAAGTGAAATTTCACTCAATAAGAGAACATGTCCAAAAAGGGGATATTAGCATTCAATTTGTTAAATCTGAGGAGCAATTAGCAGATATTTTTACAAAACCATTAGCTGAGGATAGATTCTGTATGCTTAGGACTTGTCTAGAAATTTTAAGTTATAATTCTTTATTTGAAAATTGCTGATGTATTTGCTGGAGATTTTTGTCTCATAAATAGGTATGAGACAATTCTGGGCAGGTGATGAACGTCTCCATCAAGTCAGCGTGTTCTGGGCTCGTTTCAAATGAAAGATAATCTTGGCCAACCTCAAAATCAGATATAGAGTGGTCCATTGTGTTTCCTTAAATCCAACTATCTCTGGGCCCATATGTAAATGTTACATTTTTTTGGTGATGGGCTATATTTTTATTTTTTCATTTAATGTTTATAATCCAAAAAGATTTTCAGTTTACTTTTTGGTTTTTCAAAATTTAAAATTCATTTTCTGTTTTTTATTTTCAAATCAAATCAAATCTCAAATTTATGAGGTCAGGTCTTTTCATGTCATTTCAAAAGTGATGCAGTTGCATGGTTTTGGAAAACCACTTTTGGGTACGGTTACCAACACTCCCTCCATAACTTCTCTCCATAACTTCTCCTCAACCCCTCGGTTTCTTTCCTCTCACTCCACTGTCTCTCTTCCATCAAAAGCCTAAATTTAACCAAAATGGGGAAGAAAGTCATTGCTAAAAGAGCACCGCGTGAGAAAATCCATAAACTTCCAGGATATCCAAGACCATCAACTCGTTCTCAAGACACCACTTTTACTCCTTCACCTTCTCCTCCTACCTCTCCTCCTCGCACAGTTCCCATGGCGCGAACCAAGACCACTCCAAGGTACCCTGCTCCTGCCAAACCGACGCCACCACCTAAGGCAACGCCATCCAAACCAAGTTCCTCAAAACCCAGTTCTTCCAAGGGTAAGCATCCTGCTGTTGAAGAGCCTGTTCCTGAGCCTACAAAACCTAAGTCAAGGTCTGTTCCTGTGCGTTCACAAAGAGGTAACCCTCATTGCCCTCTCAAATCTGTTAGAGAACCAGACATTGATCCTTTTGCTCACAAATCACACTTCATGACATCTCACTCAGATTATAACCCCCATCGTTTCAAATCTGCCATGAACCATGACTTTTATGAGGGAGTTATTCAGTATCGTACTCTATGTCCCTCTTTTCTTGCTGCCAGATTTGAAAAAGAAAGGTTTTCCTTTTGTTGAAAATTTGGAATTTTTAGACTGGAATCACCTTTTCAAAATCAAAAAACTGTATATCTTCAGTTAGTCAAAGAATTTTATGCAAACATGACTTATCATGAAGGAAGTGTGCATTCTTATGTTAAGGGCAGAGACATTATCTTGAATAATGAAACTATCAGTGAATCCTTGAAGTACACTGATGTTGGGCCGTGTGCTTATACATCTGTAAAGTGGGATGAAGGTGTTGGTATCTCTTACCATGATGCATTGGCTCACATTTGTGAACATGTTTCCTTGATTGATGGCATCACACCCACTCACAAAGCCCTCGGATATGAACGTGCTTAGTTGCACCGTATTGTCAACCACATTTTAATTCCTCAAAGTGGTTCATATCAAAGGGTTTCTTATACAGACACACTTGTTTTGTATGCCCTAATCACTAAAACAGAAATATCTTTTGCCTATTTGATGGCTAGATACATGTTTGATTCTGTTAGAAGTGTGAAAGATAAAGCACTACCTTATGGCATGTTTTTGATTTGCATATTTGAGAATTTTGGTGTTGACCTGTCAAATGAGGCTTATGAAAATAAACATTCATACCTAAAAGGGGGTGGTTCAGTGAAACAGCAAAAAAGACCAACTCGATCTGATAGAGTGGTTCTAGATGATGATGATGAAGAGTACATCCCAGATGACTCTCCTCCTCCTTCCACTGAGGGTACTTCCATTTCCACTGGGAAGAAATCTGCTCTGCTGAATGTGGTCAAGGATGTTGCTCAAGAGTTTGTTTCCCAATCAAATCATTTGATTGCCATGAGCAAGGAACAAAGGAAGCTAGCTAGCAAGCATGAGAACTTCCTGAAGAAATCAAGAGATAGGGTGGTTGTGCTCATGACCTTCATTGATAACCTTAATAATGATGAAGACATTGCCACTGATGTTGACGAGGAAGCTGCTTCGAAGGGGGATGGTTCTGATGCCTAGGATTTGTCTCCTAAAAACTGCTGCTGCTGCTCTCTTTTTGTCTCATGAATTCTGTTTCTTTAGCTACTTTTGAACTGTTTTATTTCGAATGACTGTAATAACTCTAGATACTGCCACACTTTTGGTTGTTTAGTTAGTTCTTTAAACTGTGATCTAACTTTTTTCTGCAGGCTACAAGGCATTGTCTCTGTTGATAGTGCTTATTATCCTCCCTTGATGACAAAAGGGGGAGTAAAAGCTAGTGTTTCTTCTAGTATTTCTTTTGGGATTTTTGTCTGACTGTTGCTGGATTTTAGTCTGACTGTTGCTTTTATTTTAAGATCACATATTAAATCTTTTAGCTGCTAATATTAGCTGGATGTTGGGCTAATAATGTAATGTTGCTTGTATGATATCCCTTAGACAAAATTATTGTGTATAGCTCTCTATAGCATTCTCTTTGAGTACTATGGAAAACAAGAACAAAGAGGAAAGCATAAATTCAGGGGGAGCTAATATTGAAAAAGAAAGGGGGAGCAACATAAGAGCAAATGACAAAAATCAAAGGGAGTTTCTAAACCCCTTACTCAAATTCATTTCCTTTTGATTATTGCTTAAAATTATGTTTGTCATCAAGGGGGAGATTGTTGAGTTAAGAAATTAACTAAATAAATTAAGTGATGACAAACATTATTTTTGGACAAAATAAATAATTAGTGTTGATTAATTATAATTACATGTTACTAATTATTTATAAATTGTTGCAGGCCAAAATTTAAATTACAGCCCAAATGGAACGAAGAATAAAATAACCAAGCTGGTGGGCTGAAAAGCAAAAACAAAAGCCCAAAAGAAACAAAGCCAAAGAAATCAAAACGGGCCAAGCAAATCATATTCATACCCAAGCCCGAATTGAGTTCAGCAAGCTTTTTCCCTCTCACTTGCTTTCACAAACTCAACGTTACTTTTTCTCTGATCATGTCAAATCACAGAAGCAAGAGAAAGTGCTTAGCTCCTAAGCTATTCAAAGAAAAGGAAAGAAAGAGAAGGTCAGGCAAGAAAGGCTTAGGTCAAATCAACAAGTTCAAGCCAAATCCGGTTTTAGGTAAAAGTAATCCATTTCTGTTTGCGTGCTTCATATCTTCTTTTCTACCTCCCAACACTCTGCTCTATTCGAAATGGGACACAAGGGAAAGAGGATTTCTGTTCTTCTCTGCTGTGTATCTACGGTCTTATACAAGACTTGGGGACCAAGTTGGTTTTCAAGGGCTCAAATCAAGTTGACCATTGGAAGATTTCTATGGTTGCTGTTTTACGGCTTTCGGCCAAGATGAGGAAGTCAGAAGGAGAGTTTCTATTCTGAGGATTATTGAGAAAAAAAAAAGTGAATCTGTGGTTGGTGAAGCTCAAGGCTCAAGGTGTTGACCTTGGGAGAAGATCCCAGCAACATGTAAGGAGAATAAAAGAAGACTTCTTGCTCATTCAGAACCAAGGAGAGAAAACCAGAGTGTGAGAACTGTGTTCAAAAGTTCCTCTACTTGGATAATGCTTACTTTCAAAGAAGCATTCGGCCAATATTGAAGAACTGCATCCGAGGTTTGAGAATCTGGTTTTGCACATAGCAAAGAGGCTGCTGATGAAGTCAATCTCCTTCATGTTTTTACTGATTGTAATGTACTTTTCCAAGTTTATCTTTCTGTAATTTCTTGTGAGAAAAGGCATTGTGAGAAAGCTCAAGTAAAAGCCACGAGTGAAAAAAAGCTGAGTGATACACTTGAGAGAAAAGCCTAGAGTTATTTTTCTGATTTCTTTAGGTTGGCTAAGTGTCTTGTATCTTGTACCTGTTTGGTATCCCTTTCTTAGTTGGGTTAGCACTAAGAGTGAATAGTTAGGAGTTAGCATAGCCAATGTCAAGTTAGGATAGAACTTGAGTGTGAAATTGGTGTATGTAATTCTGTTAACTATAGTGAAATTCTTCCATAATTGTGGAGGAGACTGGATGTAGGTTGCATAACATAAGGCAACCGAACCAGGATACTTTCTGGTGTTAGCTTTTCTTTTCTCTGCTGTGTTCTGTTTTCTGATAATCATGAGACAAAAATAAATTGTCTCATAAATTTCCACTGCTGAGTTCAAACAGAATCAGAATTGCAAATCTATTTTAAAGGGGTAATAACAGCAATTAAAAAGGAAGGCATAGATTCAACCCCCCTTCTCTAAGCCTACCACAACCTTCATTAGTAATAACAAAAGAGATTTATCTTAGTTACTATATATAAATATTTGAACTTAGCCCTAATAGATTAATACAATTGGATCCCGCTAGGGAGACAATGAACTATTTATACAATGTGTACAATGGGCTATTGATTTACAAAATGAACATCTCCTATACTATCTAGAATAACCATCCGAGTACTAGGAATAATAAACATCTTCCCAAAAGATTAAATTAATTTTAGGATTCACCAAGGATCGAACTCTTGACCTTTCAGATCTAGCGCTCTAATACCATGTCATGATACCACTCATCCCAAAAGTTTCAACTAATCGGAAAAGATAATACTAATGATTTTATCTCTAATATTCTATAAACCTCCATTGTACACATTGTACAAATATTACATTGACTCTTCATACTTTTTCAATACAATTTTAATACATTGTTGAGTTTTTTATTTATTAAACATAAAAAATAAATACTCTAATGTAATTATATTAGTTGCCGGGGATAATATCAAATTATATAATTTCAGGAATATATTTAATAACGAAAAATATATTTCAGATGGTGGGGCAAAACCTATCAATTGAATAAAGTCTTATTATGTCATTTCCAATTTCCTTAGGCGGTGAACTTTATTTTGATTGCATGCTAAAGACAATCTAAATTTAATTAATATATTAAAATAATGGTCGGTTATTTATTCTTTGGTCCATCTACTGTAAAGATGTAAATCTGTACAGATTTACAGATTTTTGTTTTATTGATTTAAAAGCGTATCACTAAAAAGTGTTGTTTAAAGAGAAAGTGTTACCCTTAATCGTTAACTTGGCTCTGATACCAATTTTTTATAGTCGACTTTTTCAAAATTTCTATTAACTCTTCATATTTTATTTTGAATAAGTTTATAATTTGTATAGATTCAATTAGTGGTGCTTTATTGAAATAATTTGTAAATTCATAATTTAAAGTATTGACCATTTCTACTATTTCTCTTGCATTTATTTGTAGTCCTTGTTGTATATTTATAATTTTCATTTATAACTTTTCAATCTTGTTTTAGTTTATAATATTCTTTTTTGCATGGATTATTGTGTATAAAATCTTTTATCTGTTTGTCTTTTTCTTTAATATCATTTCTTAAATCCTCAATAACTTCTTTTATTTCTACACTTTCTCTTGTTTCTAAATATCTGTTTAATTTTTCAATTTCATTCTCCATTTTTTCTTTTAACAGCTTTAATTCTTTTAAGTCATAATATGGTTTTTCAGGCATTTATAAATTTTTTAAGTTTAATTCCAACTTGTTTATATTTATTCTTATTTCTATCATTTTTATTATAAGATCATTAATTTCAATCTGAAGATTATTTAATTCCCTTTTACACTCCTTTATTTTACTTTTTAATTTTCTCGTCCTTTTTCTTTTTATTTTGGATTTTTAATAGCTTTTTATTTTGGTATTTCTGTTTTTACAATTTTCTGAAATAATTCATCAACATAAATTCTTTCTTTGTTTTTAAATATTATACTATGATGGCTATTTGTTAGAGCATAATTTATTGCATATGTAATTGAAAATGGTTCATCGTCTTGTTCCATTAGATTCTTTATGTGAAATTTATAAGCCAAACTTATAGATCTTCCAAGGTTTTCAGTTGATAAAGGTATAGCATCTCCAAGATGGGCATTGAATTTAACATTTACGTTTGCCAAGTTTCCATGAACAATTCCAATTATTTGATCTATTGGGTCATCAGTAATTCTTTTGTCACAGATTGCTAAGCTTATTGGTGAATTAATTCATTTCATATATGTAGATTTGATTAGGACTTGTATAGTACTAATATGAATCCATCCAATTTTAGATCTTTTTTGTTGATCCTTAATTTTCTCAATCTGTTTACTCAATTCTTCATCATTTATCAAAACTATTTCAAGTTCTCCATTGGCAGATTTTATCTTTGTAGGGGCTTCAAGTTGAATTTTTCCATAGTATATTATATTTTTTCTATTAAAAACTTCTTTAAAAAGATTTTGTTTATTAAAATTTTCATTTGATTTGAGATTTAATTCTGTTTTTAGAACAACCTGCTTTTCATTATCTAATAAGGCAGATAATCTATAATAATCAGATTCTTCCGTTAATTCTAAACTTTCTAAATAATTCATAACAAAAGGACTAGGATGAAGATGTACCTTTCTGGAGAAAAACTTCCTTTATTTAGTATATTTTACATAAGATGTTTTTATCTCCAGAGGGGAGATTATAGATATTAACTCCAGAGGGGAGTTTAAAACTATTTTTTCCTAAGGGAATTCTTTTTTCAGACTACAGAATCGCCTCGGCAGCTTCCTCCTTGTTCTCCTTACATATGAGTACTC
>NC_029774.3:107382277-107384075 GCF_000817695.3 Arachis duranensis | reverse complement strand
TTTCTACAATTGCCTAAGCATCCTATTTATAATAGTTGGGTTTGATGGACAATTTTCATCCTTACCCTTCTTATGACGTCATTGCTTACGTCATTGTTTGTTTTTCTTGCACCAGCTACATTGTTGGTGCCTTATGACCTAAGCGCTTACATCATTATACAATAATATTGAGAGATGCTTCAGATGCACTGTCCTCCTCTTTTATCATGTGACCCTCAGATGCATTGTCTTCTTCCTTCATCATGTGAGTTGATTCTGTTTCATTATTGCTTTCTTCAGATATCTCTGAGGCACATAGCTGGTGCTTGTGGTCTTCTCTGTCTTTTATCAAATAGCAGAGATTCCTCTTTATCCCTTCAGGAAGCTTTTCTAAAAGTCCAGATAAGTTGTAGAATGCTGATTCAAATTCCACCAAGAGTCTCATCTCTCTTTCTTCAATTTCATTTCTTTTACTGGACACAAGCAGAGTATTTCTACTTTTATAATTAATCCTTGTGTGAGATTCTTTCGTTATTTTTTGAGTTCTTTCAAAGACCCTTGCTAATGTGCTGGCTAGCCTCCCTTCATGACTGTAAATTGTTAAATCTTGAATCTGATCAATTGGTTGAAAATTTCCTGGGAAGACGGACATGAATATTACTTGGTGTGCTGGAACCAAGCATTCTTCTTCTTTATTAAAAATAGGTTGACTGTTTGTAAATTTTAGGGATATATCCCTTGGATTTACATTGTCAATCATATTTTTAAATCTCTTTACTGCATCAACGAATCCTGCAGGAAACTCACTAATAATTTTTAGATCATTAAAAATTAAAATTGTATCAATTAATCCATACTGGAAAAACTAATAAGTGTCAGACGGGGAAGCATCTGGAAATATAACCAGCTTTGTTAGCTGTTCTTTGGCAATAGGATAATATCCCAAAATTGCCCTTTTTCTTCAGTCCAATTCAGGACTATGTTAAGGGTTTCTCTGAGATTTGTTCTACAGACCCTTTTCTTTTCCTTGATTTCAGCCCTTGTAGGAATGTTTCTTATTATCCCTATTCTCTGGGTTTGAATTGGAGCTTTATTTGCTCTTTTTAGGATTTGCTCTGGATGAAGAGCTTCATATTCCCTGAAGGATTCCTTTACTTCTTCCAGTGTTAGAAACCCTCCTTTATGAATTATCCTTGATTGGTGTGTGAATGGTGCTGCTTTTTCCCAGGCATCATATACTTAATATATTCAATTTTTATTGGATATTGTAACAAAAATAATTGCCATCTTACCAATCGTCCATGATTATAGTCAACTTTTAAATTATATCGTATGAAACCTGTTAGGTAACTTGAATCTGTCCTTAATGTAAATCTCTGGGTAGTAAATCAATTTTCCATTTCTTAAGAGATTTAATTGCTGCTAGAATTTCCTTTTCATGAGTGGTATATCTCTGTTCTGTTGGAGTAAAAGTCCCTGAAATATACCTGCAAAGTAATTCCTTTAGGGAATATTTAGAATCTAGTGATTCTTTTTCTTGTTCCAAACTTTTTATAGCTTTCTTAGCTTTTAGACAACCTGACTAGGTTATGTCTGAAGCATCTGTTTCTACTATTAAATAGTCATTTTCTTCTGGAATATAAAGTTCTGGAAGTTTTTTGCATAATTCTTTAATTCTTTGAATTTGCATACTATCTTTTTCATCCCATTTCCATTCTTTTTTAGTACTTATTTTTGGAAATAAGCTTTTAGTGTATTCTGTTATATTCTTTAAAAATCCTTGATCAGAAATATAATTTATACATTCTAAAAATATTTA
>NC_029774.3:107364789-107382033 GCF_000817695.3 Arachis duranensis | reverse complement strand
TCTTCTTTATCCTGTTTTGTAAAAATTAGTATATCATCAATGTATACTAAAACAAATTCATTTAACTCTTTTAGATTTTCTTCCATAAATCTTTGATAAATACCTGGGGCTTGTTTTAATCCGAATGGTAATACATTCCATTCATAGAGCAACACACTTGTTGATTCTTTTGTTGGGCAAGTAAAAGCAGTTAATTTCTTTGTTTCTTAAACGAAGTTGCCAATATCCTGATTTTGCATCAAGAGATGAAAACCAAGTTGCTCCTTTGATTTTTTCTAAAATAGAATCTTTTCTTGGAAGTTTATGAGCATCACCAATAGTTGCTTCATTCATCTTCTTATAGTTAATAACCATTTTTCGTTTTCCCCTTTTAATTTCATTATTGTTTTCGACATGAAAGGCTGGAGCCGCATGAGGACTTTTACTTAATCTTATAATTCCTTTTTCTAAAAGATCTCTACATTCTAATGAGAACTCTTCTTTATCTCTTGCGGAATAATTCGTTATTTGTATTTTTAATATCTAAAGGATTTTCAGCACAAATTTCATCCAAAAGTTCTTCTATCTTTATTTCAAGATTATTTTTTGGAATTTTTATCTGAAAGTATAAATTTAAATAACATGTCTCTAATATAGAAAATATTTTAAATTTTAGAATCTTATCTATAGTAGTAGTTGGTATTTTTATGCGTTTTGATTTTTGATTTATTGAAGAATCGTGTGGAGCTTTTAAAACTATATATGTTAATTCTTGAATGAATGGATGATATAGCCTTAAAAAGTTATTTCCTATGATAAAATCCATTCCAGAATCTAACATATATATAGATGGAACAATGAACCTATAATTTTGAAAAATTTCAGCCATCTCTGCTTTTTGGTCAATTTTATGTATTGATTTGTCAACTATTCTAACTCTTAAAGGTTTTTTTAATTTTTTCCAATCAAGTTTTATATTTGAACTAGCAAAGCATTGTGTTGATTATCCTGACAGCAAATTCTAATTATATTTGCAAATGTTTTTTGAGTCGCTTTTTGCATACAACGTTCTTTTATTTCCTCTCTTATTGCAGAGGTTGCTCCACCAAAATTATTTTTAATTGTCCCTCTATTTATTTCTCTTATAAATCTTCCCATTATAAATTCATTAGCAGGATATGGAAGTTTTGTTATATACATACTAAGATAATGATTTTTATCTTCTTCTTTTAATTTGTAATAATGTATTCTATATTCACATATATAAGACTCCACATTACATAAATCATATATCTGAATATTAGCTAAATGGTTTTTTGCTTCTTGATATTCTTTATTATAGACTTCTTGTCTATGATCTATAATATTTTTTCCAAAAAATTCTTTATATAGAATCATTATTATATATAATATCTTATCATAAGCTGTTATTTTTACTGCTAATTCTTCTATTATTTAGTTTTCTATTGATGTCATATAATCTCTTATAGTTCCTTTAGTATGAAACCCTATGTAATTCCAAATGTCTCTTCCAGATAATTCACTAAGTTTTGGATTGGTAAAGGCTTCTAATAAGAAGAAATTTAACCAGTTTTCGAAAATTTCTTTTTCATTCTTTTTACAGTCTAGATCGAGCATTCTATCTCCTTCCATTTCCTGGATTTTAGGAACATATTTTGATGGTATTTTTGTATATTTTGAATCTTTATTTATAAACCCTTTTTTAAAAGCATAATTATCAAAATTTGTTTCCCATTTAAATTGAGATTGATTATCCTTAGATGTTCCAGCTTCATTTTTTACTTGTATTGGAATTGCTGGTTCTTCGTCACTAGAATAATATAGGATGTGTTCTTCATTTTCTATATTTTCAGAATTTACTAATTCTTCTTCTATTTGAAATCCCTGTTCCATAATATTATTTTCTTGAGCCATTTTTAATTGTTTAAAAAGCATTGTAACTTCTTCTAATTTTTCTTCAATATTCATAATTTTAGTGGTGGTTTTACTTTTAAATCTGTTATGTTGATTATATTTTGAAATTTTTCTTCTTTGGGATTCTCTTTTTCCTTATTTCTTTGAAATTTTATGGATACTAATATTTCTTCAAATATGTCTACTATAGAATTTAATTGGGTTAAAGGTATGATAAAGATGTGGTGAATCATCTCTATGGTAACATTTTTTAGAAATTTCGTGTGAAAAATAAGTTTTTCGAGTTTTTGAAGTCCTTCAATAAAACTTATAGTAAAATAAAGATTTTGAGAAAATTATTTTGTATTGATTTTAAGAATTCGGTGTCATTACAGTTAACACTGGTTAAAATCATTAATTTTGATAACTTAATTATTTCTTCTCTTAAATCTTCTAATTTACTTTTTTTTCATTAGGTGACGCTTTTCTTTGTGAAGAGTTACAGTTTTAAGTGAAAAATGTGGCTTTAGAATGTGTAGTTTGAGTTTTGCCATATAAGCACATCTTTAAAATTTGCTCTGTACCCTATATTTCTCTTTATTCTTTTGATGATTTAGTCTAAACATATTAATTAAAAGATATACAATGTCAAATGCACATGAATTTATATAAACGAGACTTTAGTGTTTAGGATGACAATAAGATTTATTTTTCATTAGGGTAATGATTGGACATTTTAGCTATATCAATTTAGTTGTTGTGCTACTATGTAAAACTAAATTGACTAATGACTTATGGATAAAGATTATAAATAACTGGCTAAATTTAATGTGATATGTAGTATCTCTGCAAGGATAAAATTAGAAAACCCATATAATATCAAATAGACCCTAATTCATCTTGACACGTCAAAATTATTTTTGACTATAATTGTTAATTGTCTAATCTTACGAGCTTCATATCCGGTTAAATGTGATGGATAAGCATTTAAACTACATGCTTTATATGAAATTCTATGAGATAATAGTTAGAAGATAATTTTACACTACTCCCAATAGTCTTACGAGACTGAAAAAGATTTTTTTTATTAAAAATAATACAAGACTTCAGCAAAATTAAATAAATACTAATACAAGGAATACATCATATAATGGTATATATTGATATATGTCTTCATCTCAGGCGGTAAAATAGGCAATATTTCAATTTCATTTAAGACTACAAAATTCTTTCATTGGCAAGAGCCAGTTATGAGTGCACATTTATATAAAGAAGTGTTATTAATAATAATTATTTATTTGGTAATACAACAAAAATGTTTTTTATTCTTATTTGAAATTACAATAAAAATATATTTGAATAGAATCCAAGCCTCCCCAAATTTAAAACAGATCATCATTTAAAATACAAATATGGACCGGACTTGAAAGTTATTATATTATTATTGGACATTTTGTAAAAGAGAAGATGGAAATTTACAATGAATTTTTACAAATTTGCCTATTTATAAGTAACAGCTATGAGAAACAATGTATTGGTAACAACAAATCTAAATAATAGATCTACATTTGGCTTGGGCGTAGCCCGGATTCTTACACTAGTTACCCATTATACCGTACATGTGTTCGCTGATCGCGACTCGCGACAAATGTATTCTCCTTAATTTTAACATGTCAAACATGTGTCGCCTTTTCTCTTTCTCGCAGATTGTGAAAAGGATCTTGTTCCCGCAACACACTAGCAACACTTCGAAAATATGACTTTTTCTTAAATGATCATTGGTTAATATTTTGCAAGTTACATGTGATCACTGATTGCGAAAAGTGTATTCTCCTTAACTCTAGCATGTCAAACATGTGTCACCTTTTTTCAATCTCACAGATTGTAAAAAGCATCTTGTTCCTGCAACACAAAACAAAGTAAATTATAATGACGAGATTATACCAGATATGGGGATGCGGTACATGTGTTTGCTGGTTGTATTAGAATATCATCGTTAGGGAACAAAATCAGAAAAATATCAAAGATGATTAGAAAAAAAATCAATGTAATTTATTAGGATATTATTCCATAACGAGCGTACTCTTAGCATACTCTTGGTCTATATATTGGTAAGAACCTTATAATCACAGATGAAATATATGAATAATAAAAATAATACTTTTCTAAATAATTCTTCGTTTCGTTTCTAAACTCTCTTTACCATGGTAACATGGTATAAGAGCAGAGTTATGTTCTAAGGACTCAAAATTCTGAAGAATTGATATTACAAATTACAAATATGCTACACAATAGTTTTGGCATGCGATCATCACAAATCAATTCTGACAATTTGTCAACTGTTTTTCAAACTAAACGGATATAATTATCTATTATAGGCAACTCTGAAGAAAAAAGCAATTGGTGGAAGAAGAAAGAAGAAACACACTAAAAGAACTGCTCTAAAATTGTGGGTTACCCAAATTGGTAGAAAAATAATCCCAAATCATCGAGAAATCAGAGCCGCCGCTGTGAGCATCCCAGAGGTCACCATCAGCGGTAGCAAGGCCAAAAGAGAGGAAGCAAGTCACGATGGCAAGGCAGCAGCGGCGGTAAGGGCAAGGACTACTGAACTCCTTGACTGCTCAACCTAGACGATGACTCAATATAAAGGGAAAACCCAAAATCAGAATCTAATTAGAAAGATAAATGAATGGATTTTCGATTGTCGGGCTTCCGATACTATGACTCATGACCTCCATGATTTTAACAGTTTGACTATACTCTTAAAAGTCTATGTTGAAACAGCTACTGGAGAATTAATTGATGTTAAAAGAGAAGACTACATTACTTTTTCAAAAAAATTGAAATTAAAAAAATTGTATCTATGTCCCTGTACTATCATCAAAATTATTGTCTGTTAGTCAAGTAACAAAGGAACCAAATTGTGTGGTACTCATGTACTCTACCTTTTGTCTTTTACAGAACATTTTTACTAAAGAGATCATTAGGCGTGGTACTGGCAAGAAGAAGGCCTTTACTACGTTGATGAAGTAGCACACCAGGTCGGTCATGTCATGCTTGCTCACGAAACGTTACTATGCAACTTTGGTTATGGCACAGGCGTCTCGGACATCCTTCATCTGGGTACCTCAAGTTACTATTTCCTAGTCTTTTTACAAGTAGTACTTAACCCCTCAAATGTGAAATTTGTATTTATGCAAAAAAAATTACAGAGTTTCTTTTTCTCCAACCAACAATAGAATCAATTCCAATTTTTCTCTAATACACTCTGATGTGTGGAGCCCAAGCTCTATTTTTCATAATAATTTTCAATATTTTGTGTTATTTTCATAATTAGGGAATAAAATCAGGAAAATATCAAAGAGGATTAAAAAAAAAATCAATGTAATTTATTAGAATATTATTCCATAACGAGCGTACTCTTAGCGTACTCTTGGTGTACTCTTGGTCTATATATTGATAAGAACCTTGTAATCACAGATGAAATATATAAATAATAAAAATAATACTTTTATAAATAATTCTTTATTTCTTTCCTAAACTCTTTGTACCATGGTAACAAGTTGTGACAAATGTATTCTCTTTAGCTTTAGCATGTCAAACATGTGTCACCTTTTCTCTTTCTCGCAGAATGTAAAAAGCATCTTGTTCCTGCAACACACAAACAACACCTCAAAAATATGACTCTCCTTAAATGATCAAATATTTTTTAAGAAAAAATAAATTGTTTTTTTTATAAAAAAAATATCCTTTAGCAAAAATTTTATTTTTTTGTCATTAAATTTTGTTTACTAAAATACCTTTTAATAAATTATTTTTTTATTGATTAAATTGTATTTTTACAAAAATATTTTTAAAAAAATTGATAATTAAATTATTTTTTCTAAGATATCCTTCAATAATTTTTTAATTATTCAAATTGTGATTTTACCAAAATTTTCGTTAACAATTATTTTTATATTTTACTATTAATTTTTCGATATCAGTATATATTATTTTAACATTAAATAAAAAAATCTTGGTAAGATTATTTTCCAATATAAATATATATTAATTGTTATACATATTAATAGTGGTAAGATTTTTTTATTTAATATTAAAATAATATATATTGATATAAAAAATTAATTGTAAAATATAAAAATAATTATTAACAAAAATTTTGGTAAAATCACAATTTAATAATTAAAAAAATTATTGAAGGGCATCTTAAAAAAATAATTTAATTATTAATTTTTTTAAAAAATATTGTAGTAAAAATACAATTTAATCAATAAAAAAATAATTTATTAAAGGGTATTTTTGTAAGCAAAATTTAATGACAAAAAAAATTTTGTTAAAGGATATTTTTGTAAAAGATAATTTGTTTTTCTTGAAAAATGGATAAAGTTTATATTAGTTAACACAAAAAATTAAAATGGATTAAAGATGAGGTTTTTAAAAAGTTATAAGGGAAAAGAATGCACATTTTAAAGATATAGAAGAAAGAAGTGTCATTTTAGCATCTCTCAGGAGAGAAGAGTGAAATTTTCTCTATTTTTTATTATTCATAATTATTAATATAAATATAATTAAATATGTATAAATAAAAATATAAAATATTATGATTTTATAATATTTATTAAATATTATTTTTTAATAAAAATAATATAATAAATATAAACTAATTAATTAGTTATTAAAATAAAAAATAGTTACTTTAGTATGAAAATAAAATTAAAAAATCTTTATTATGAATAAATACTAAAATTTTATATATTTATTTAATAATAATTGGATTATAACTTGTTAAATATAATTTGTTGAAACTTGATTGTTTTTAAAATATTAGTGAAAATATTTATTTCAAATTTTAATTGTAAACTTTTGATTATTTTATATTTTTTATAAACTTTACTAGATAGACAATGACTTTTGTAAACAATATGAACAATTGCTCTAAAATTGGCCGAATAAAGTAAAAACACATTAATTTGAATTTTATTTTAAATTTAAATTATATCTTGTTATTTTAAATTTAAATCTTTTAAAATTATAAATCATGTCATAACTCAATTTAAAGTAGAATCAGTTAGGATCTGATCCAAACTTAGAATTCAAATCTAAAATAGAATAAATAATTATTCTCAATTCCTATTTAATATTTTTAATTATTATATTATTATTATATTCTTAGTATTAGCAAAGAATATAATAATATTCTATTTGAATTAATATAATTATTTGGCAAAAAATTAGAACATTCGTTAGTGTGTAATTCCATAGATTCAATACTAACTAGGTAGTAAATTAATCATATTAAATTTATTAATCAAGGTTGGCGTTTAACAACATTTCTTAATGATCTAATAATATGAAATAATATGTTTTTACTAAGAACCCGAGAAGAACAAAGTATAATTTAATCTATTTTTCCAACATTTGGTTAACCCTTAGAGTAGTACAGTTTAATTATTATACTATAACTTGTTACCATTATTATAATGAATGGTAAATGGCCTAAAAAATTTATTTCTTCAGTCATTTAATTTCCTTGGTCAAGGTTATATTTATCTCATTATAATCATATAGCTCAAACACTTTTTCGAGAGTTGACAGATTCTTTATTGACTATTTATTAATTTTACAAGTATTTAAATCATATTCAATATCTATTCAACTAGCACTTTATGACATCAGGTCTTCGAAATCAAAATATAATAAATATATTATTAATTACCATGACAGTCGCAGGTCAAAATAAATTTTATTACCATGTTCTTCTTGAGATTACCCCATTTATAAATATGTGACAATTATAACTATTAGGAATTTTCAGAGTGAGTCCGTTCAAATTTCATGAATTCAGATGAAGTTGGATGGGAGCAACTTGGTAGGATAAAAGAACGTCTTGTTCAAAATCAGTAAAAAAAATCCTCACACCAAATCTTAGGAAAAGGCATTCGTACATAAAAAGAGAGTGGGGATCCAACTTGTTAAGTCAGGCATAACAGATTCTCTCTTCAAGATCAGGAAAAATTAGGATATAATTCTCCTCTTCATCATGTTTTATACACATAGAGTGTTAAAATTGGAAACTCTTTAAGGTCTCCCTATCCATCACAGAGACAACTCCTAACACAGTACTACCTATCCAATCTAAATTCTTAAGAATTTTAGAAGGCATTATTTGAACTACAGAATCAGACATAAATATCGTTATACGTACAAAAAAATAATTATTATACATGTAAAGAGAAGAAAGTCAGTCATAATATCAATCAAGTCGGTATTAACAAAACAATCAATCTAAGCCATCAAGTCGGTATCAACAATAGTAGAGGACAAAAGATAACTAGAAATACAAACGACACTCTCATCAAGAGTAATAATAGCACTTTTTAGGGGGCAAAGGATGTCCCAAGCGCATAAGTTCAAATGAAGCAATAAAACTACTACTTAGAAAATTCAATTTTTTTTTGTAAAAATAACTCTTTATTTCTTGGGCACTTTTTGCAGGCACTTTTTAAAAATAAAAAAGTAAACCAAAAAAAATTCTAATACATTAGCAAATCACAACATTAAAAAAGATTACAAAGTGAGAATAAACGTATGGCAAAAAACACCGCAAGAACACTTAAAAAGAGTGAAGACACCAAACAACAGCACGAAAGATAGGTCATTAGAGCAGCAAAGCACGGAAGAAAGTTAGGAAGAAGATAAAAAATTTTTGAAAATATAGAAGAAGGAGAAGATGAACGAAAAAATAGAAAGAAGAAGAAGGAAACTATATATGCATGCAAATGAACAAGGAGAAAAAGGATAATTTCACCATGTTTTAAATGCTGTGCATGATGACTATGGAAATTGAAAAAGCACGCCAATAGTTACAAAAGGTGAAACATCACTTCAATTGAATCATATCTAGTTGGCCGACTACCCTGCTCCAATCACGTTGAGAAAATCGAGCTGCTAGAGTAACAGATGCGGTGCACATACGACTTCTCTACAAACTAAGCATCAACTACCTGATGTGCTTTCTTGCTTACTTGCTTGCTCGAGGTCCGACTTATATAAACTCTACCTCAAGTATGGACACTATTCACATCCTGACCCATGATAAAAATTAGGGTTCAAATATACTAGTCCAATTCTATAAAGCATCTAAAAGAAGAATCCAATAGATCCATACGAGGCAATTTGCCCGATTTGCCCAGAAAACCATGCTCGACCCGATTTTCATGACAAGTAAGCATGCCACTACTCCAGGTATGTATACTCAGTGATAATTTAAGATAAAACTTCCGAAATAATTAGAGAAGTAATCACCCACTAGTACAAATGGAGAGATTCAGGAGTGATGGTCAAACTATCATCTATCTTAAATACTCCATCAAATTCAGGTATTTCTCAATCCTAATTCATTTAAATTTGCCTAAAATTTTTGCTAACTTAAACATCAAAATTCTTTACAGGTACCTCTATCACCCTCATTCAAAGACGTCAAGCAAGTCGAAACATTCGCCCAAAAGAGTCTAGACTTCACATTTAGTCTCACATTACATTTATCTCAAATAATTCCTCAAAACACTGTATTTAAAAAACATTTTCTTTTGTTTTTTAGATTTTAAATTAATTCAATTAAAATTGAAATTCGTTGTGAATGAGAGAATATAAAAAAAAACAAAATCATGCAACTTTTAAATTAAATTGATTCTCATTTTTTTCTCTAATTCCAAATAATAGGAAACACATTCTATAAATTTGTGGAGGCTTTCTAAATGTTGAAGATTTTGTATTACCTGTTTTAATGTTTTGATGATTATGAAGTGGGTTGGTCTTTACTATTTTTTTTTTGTGTTTTTAGGTATGTTTTTAAAAAATTTACTATAAAAAATAGTAAAATCTTTTTTAGAAGTTATAATTTTATTTTAAATGGTTTTTAGAAAATGTTTTTATAACATAAAATAAACTTAATAATGAAAAATTATTTTAACACTACATTTAATTAGAAATTTAAAAACAACATTTTTATATCTGACAAACTTAAAACCACATTCATTTTTCAACAAATTTTTAAAAGATTAAAAAGATAATTTACATCGAATCGAGCATATTTCAAGTAAATATAGATAGAGAGTATTTAATTATTGGATTTTGCCCTCATGTTTTATAGGATTATTATATGTTTATAACGCACAACAAAAATAATAAAATAATTCATAATAATTCTATTTTACGTTTTAAATTTTATTCAAATAATATAAATCAAAGATAATATATAAATGCCTAAAGACACTTTAATTGTTAGTAAAAATCTACTGTTCTTTCAATTATATGAAAGGTTTATGTGTGTCTATAATCTGATTCCATGTTACTTGGAACGAAAATAGAAATATTGGTATGAGACTTGATTAGTAAAGTTAGAACACTTGGATTAACTTTTGTATCTATTATTTAGACAGCAATTGAAAATATCTATAAGAGATTTTAACTAGTTAAACCCTAAAGTAGTCTCTAAAATTCACGAAATGTATCGATTTGGTCACTGACTTCCCAATTGCACTACTTATATCCTCGAAATTGAAAAAAATACACCAAGTTGGTTTCTTCCCATTTTTTCGTCCAAGTTGCTTTCCGGCAGGAGTGACCTGGCAAATGATTGCCACGCTGGAGTATCTAACAGTTACCTGACATGGCGACTGAAAGTGTTTAACCCAATGTGGTCCATGATCCCCTTTTTAACCCTAACTACAGAAGTAACGCACCACTTCTTCTTCTTTCTCGTTGTTCATTTTCTTCACCGTTGCTGTGCTGGTTGGAATGATGGTTGAACGTGCAAATAAAGGAGATGGGAGTTCTATTCGATCAATGACAAGGATGCCAAGTCAGAGTAGAACTTCGCGAGTACCAGAGCGGTGTGGGTGTGAGAAACGTCCTGTGCTCCGATGGTCTGAAACGGATACCCACCCAAATAAACCCTTCTTCGGATGTCCGGATTACAATGTGAGTGTGTCTTTTAAGAATTTTTGTTGATTTTTTTATGCTAACTCTTAAATTTGCTGCTCACATAGTAGTGAAAAAAGATGGTGAGGATTTTCTCGATGGGCAGATGTTGTAGAAGATGATAATGGAAATTTGGAAGACATTGTAGCATATAATAATGAAGAAGTAAGCGTCAGTCTTGCTTTGAGGATTGACAACTTGGAGGCTGAATTAAGGACCCAGAAATATATAATACAAATGTTAGGATTATTGATTTTTTTTTCTTGTTAGTTGTTGTTTTAGTTGTGATGGTAAAAATATAACAATTGTGTTTGAAAGTATTGTTTATTGGTATGGTCTGTGTAGATAGATTACAAAACTAATAACCAAACTGAGTGAATAGAACAAGTAAACTGATAATAGCATATTTTGATTATAATTAACACATTGTCAATTTAATACACTATCGATGGACCACATACTGATAAACACCATAATATAGCCACCAGAAAGAAACACAAGAAGATCTCCAAGTTTAAAGGATTCTAAAGTATTTACTACCAAAAGTAAAAATAAACTATACAGTCTGGTTATGTGCTATTCTTGAATGAAAATAACAAAAAAATAACTAATGCCCAAATTCCATATATAATCAAACATTAGCAGCTAGTACATCCAATTACTTAGTATTTTTCTTTCTTGGTGCTTTGAACCTTAGAGTTAGAACAAACTTCAGAAAATTTGTCAACCTAGAAGATGTTGCTCCACTTGCTCCTTGTATGCGATCAACAAAAGTAGTTATTGGTGGTGGTGAGTTCCTTTTTTTGGTTGGTAATTTATGTGACCTTTTTGTTGTTGGCAAGGTTCTAAAAACCGGAACGATCATCAGACCGCTCTAGTCACTGGTTCACTGGTTTACTGGTCCAATCGGTCCAACCGGTGGTTCAACCGAAAAAATTATTTTAGAATAAAATAATAAATAAATTTTAAATAAACATCCTAAAATATCTTCCAAATTTAAAACACTACACAAAAAATCATCAACCAAATTCATATGATAGTATCAAAATACAAACTCAAAAGTTAAATAATAAAAAAAATATCTAAATATTAAATTTTGACTTTGAGGGTTAACAGGATCATTTAACACCTCAGATTCAAATTTAGAAATGTCAGGAGACAAAGGATTATCAATTTCAAAAGAATGTTGAGCTTGCTCAATTAGAAAATGTTGATCATTCTGTGGTATTATGCTAACTGAATATGAACCTGAAACTTGCAAGATGACCTTTTCGATTTAATCTTAGGCAGCAATGCGTTTATCTGTTGTAAGAGAGCTCTCTTAGCAATAGATTCTTCTTGCTGAGCAAGCCATAAACGGGATCTAGTGTTGTTTCCAAGTTGAGGTATCAACATAACAAGTAGTCATTGAATAAGAAAGCATAACATATCACCGACTACCTATACACTTTGACTCTCCTTCCACTACCATCATCATCATTCATCAGTTTATTTATATATGGCATTGGCAGGTAGCTACCCTACTCATTCAGCAATAACTAGCATTTGATTTGATTTCCATTTTTAGCATTCAACAACAACCATTACAAAACAGCAGCATAACAACAATAGTGCCATAACAAAACAGCAGCATAACAACAACAGCAGCTTAACAAGTCATTAATCACAAATTTCAAATTCAAAACATTGATCAGTGATCACACAATTACAGTGCCATAACAAAACAGTAGCATAACAAAAACAGTAGCTTAACAAGTCACTAATCAGAAATTTCAAATTCAAAACACTGATTAGTGATCATAGAATCACGGTGCCATAACATAACAGATATGAAATTAAAAATAGCCACAACACAATGAGAAATAAAAAATCCTTAGCAATACCATATCTAAATTTTGCCTACAGCATTCAACAATATTGCAACACAGAGCCATCAGAGCAATTAGAAAACAGCAAAACACTAAAACAAAATAACAGTACACAGTACACAGAGCCATCAAAGCAATTAGAAAATAGCAAAACACTAAAATAGAGTAACAGTTACTGTATTAGGTGTTCTGGACTCTAGTTGGTAAAAATGACATAATAGAGTAAGTTTCCAGCATTAGCAACCAATCCATACATACAATTTTCTACAGCAATCAGAAGTTTAGAACCATACATACAAAGAAGACCGAAGACCGAAGAAGAAGAACTGAAGAACCAAACTTCAGAACCAAATTTCAAGCCAAGACCCACAAAGAATTGAAGAAAAATGGAACAAAAATTGAAGAAGAAGTTCAGAGAAGATGAAGACGATGAGCCACTAACCTGGGTTCGAGAAGCCAGCGAAGACGAAGAGGACCTGCCGAGTTACTGGGTTCCTGACACGGTGAAGAGGAAGAAGTGGTGGTGCTGAGGACCTGGGGACAGTGACGGTGCTGAGGCCCTGAGAACGGCGGTGATGATGGAGGGCTAGGGTTCGGGGTTCCTTTGCTTCAGAGGGCTAGCGTTCGGCGACCAGGGGTGAGATGAATGAATGATTGGGGGAAGAAGGGGGTTGGTCACGTTACTAGATCGGGTTTTCTTTTTTTTTTTTACAAATTTAAAGATGCCGTCGTTTTATCCGAACCAGCCGGTCACCGGTCCACTGGCCGGTTCGACGATATTCCAACGGTTTTCTCTCGAACGGTTATAGGAGGAGGACCGGACTGCTTGCATATCTGGTTCCCGATTGAACTGGTTCGACCGATTAGTCTGGTCCGATTTTCAGAACCATGGTTGTTGGTGGTGGTGGTGCTTGAGTAAAGTTAGGAAACTAGTTTGAATTAGTGTGAACAAGAAGTAATGATAAAAAAGTAAAAAATAAATGTTAGAAAATTTTTTTACCTCATCTTGTGTTCTACCATAATTTGGATAGGATAAGTCAATCTCAGCAGCTTGGGGTGCAGCCACTGGTGGTGGAAGGTTGTTTATAACAACCACATGAGGAGGATTTTGGATACCTGCACCAGGAGGAGCATCAACTACTTGTGGTGCCTCATTAGTAGTATTGTTTACTTTAGCTGTAGATGTACTCCCAGTAGGAGTAACTTTAGACTTGGTAGCCACTGCAGCTATAAGCGCAACAACAACCTCATCAGCTCTCTTCTATTTACATCTCCTTTTGGTATGGCCTTTTACTCTACAATATGTGCATGTGAATGGGTTCAGGTGTCTCTTTAGACTAATGGTTGGCTTAGTGTAAGACCCAGAATCTTTGAAAAGCCTTTTTATGATCAAATCTCAAATCATATAGTTATTTATAGCCTTAATTTCAGAAATTGTTTTATTAAAGATAATTAAGATTCGGAAATCATTTATTAAAGATAGTTAAGGCAAGTTTTGATTTATTGAAATTGAGACGAGTTATGATCTTTATCCAATTTTATGATTATTGGGTTATTTTCTATATTTAGATTATAAATTTGGCAGTTATGAAATAATAGGGGTTTTATATGATTTGGATTAGGTAAGTAATATTTTAAATATTACTATTGCTATTTTGGAAAAATGAAGAAATTAAGTATATTATTTCTAATTGTTTGATTTGGGCATTTTATTGAAAGTAATTTATAAAAATAAAGGAGCAAATAGTATTTTTATACATTATTATTGTTGGACTAGAATTTATTTCTAATTACTATATTATTTCCAATTTCATTTGAAATAACCATTTTACCCCTAACCCTAATTTTTGAAAATGAAACCCTAACCCTAAAAACCATAACCCGGCCCGTTTTCCCCCCAAGACCCAGCCGTAGCACCTACAATGTTTCCCTCACCCAGCAGCAGTAGTAAGCGCAGCTTGCTCTTCTTCTTGAACAAAAGAAAAGAAAAAGAAAGGGAAGGCTGAGTCGAGAAAGGGTAGAAGAGAGGGAGAGGGGGACTAAGCTGCAGCGAAGAGGGGAAGGAGGAGTGTCACCGCCGTCGCCTCGTCCAGCTGCCGCCGGTTCTAGCCGAAGGGAGAGGAAGGATCTGTTCGCACCGTCACCACGCGGTTGCTGAGTCACTGCCATCTTGCCTCTGCCGGCGAACACGAAGAGAGAGAGGGAGATGGGAGTTTGCACGGCAGAAAGAGGGAGAGCGCGACAGGGGAGACCATCGCCGCCTGGGTCGCTGTCGCCGGGCCTCCTTGCCGTCACCAGTCCTGCTCGTTCTGTCGCCGGGAAACTCGCCGCTGCCCAGCCACCGTCAAGCAAAGTCCACGGTCACTGTTGAGACTCACTGTGAGGGAGTAGCCACTGCGCTTAGCCGCCATCCCATCCTGCCACCATTGGAGCTCGCGTCGCTGTCACCCAGGGCCGCCGTTCTTACCACTGCTCCATTTGGGTTCTGGGTTGAGCACACCGCCGTTGCCTTTGGAAGCCGCTACTGAGGCCAGGATGCTATGGTGGTTGCTAATGAAGCCGCCGATGATGAATGTGATGAGGCTATGCTGATTCTGAGTCGCTGTGTCACGACAGAAGTAAGAAACACACTGGAATGGCAGCATCGGAGCTGCTGTTCAGTTGATGCCGCTACCTGGGTCATTGTGGTACAAGCCGCCATTGATAGAGATGCTCTGTTTAGTAATTTCTGCGAGTTTCGAACTTTTGGTAAGGGTTATAAATTTGTGGTTTCGGTCATTTGGAATTCCGAAAAGGTTTTCATGCTGCGCGGTTTTTATAGATGACCCACCGGAGCTTCTGGCCACCGCCGAAGCTGTTGCCGAGCCAGTTCGAAATCGCAGTTGTTTCGTTTTGTTAATTTGGTGAGTATATCTATTTTCAAAAGCTCTGCGTTAGTGTTTTGTTCTGTGCGATAAATTATTTGTGATGTTAATGGTTTTAGGAGTTAGAATTCGGTTCGTTTATGCCACTTGTAGCTGTTTCTACTTTTGAGAGAGCAAGCAGAGCTGAGGTTCTGATTGCCGGTGATTTCGGGCTGAGCAAAAAGGAATCAGTTAATGAGTTTGGGCTATGGAATTGCGTTTTGAGGTAGGGGCGCTTTCCAAAAACTATGTTTTATGTATTGGAATTATTACATATGGATACTGATGTGAGATATTGTGTATTTGGTGATTGTATCTGCCTTATGTATTATTTGATTGACTCGAATGATTATGGATGTTGGTTTGGCTGAATTGTTGTGCGACTTTGTGAAATGTAATGTTTTGAAGTTGATTCTTTAAAGATTTGAAATCTGAGTTTAATCCGGTGAGGATTGATTTGATTTGAGTTAATTGTTTTGATGATTTGAAAAGTCGAATGCACCTTTGAATTCAGCCTGGTTTACTTTAATTGACTTGATTTTGGACAAATGATTTGTTACTGAGCCGTTTCTTTAAAGCTTTGAAAATGAGTTAAATCGGTTGATATTGACTTGATTTGAAATAGTTTCCTTGAGATATGCCACTGAGGCGACTGATGGATTTAGCGTGATTTTGAATTGAGTTTTGGGATTCTGGACTGTTGAAAAGGATTGAGGAACGGTTTAGTTGGGACCCGAACCGGGTGGCAAAGTCCAAGTTTTAGGGGAGATGCTGCCGAAATTTCTATAAAATCTGAGGCTTTATTTGAAATGTTATTTGGGAAATTTTGAGTCTAATGCCTTTCCTATTTACTTGGAGGATTGTGAATTTAGGTCTTCTTTTATTAACTTTACTTAGATCAATTATGAAAAATGATGAAGTTATGCTTTGAAAGAATTACTGCAAAGAGAATCATGATTTCTCCTTATTTTCCAAGAAGAATAGTATGTCTTTGGGTACAAGTTATTCGAAAGAGAAATTTTCCTTGAGACTGTTTTAAAAGGTAAAACGGGTTTATGTTTTTCTCTATTAAACATAAAGGGTGTCCATTGGAAGATTTCGTGATTTTAAAAAGGAATTGGATTTCGATTGATGAACTTCTTTATTTTAACATTTTGAATGAGATTCAGAATACCGTTTTAACTCTAGTTTGACACAACAAAAATGATTCTCTTAGCAGTTTGAAACGCTTCAGATTTAATTATGGAATTGAAGCGATTTCTAAAGCCAAGGCTGAAAAGAGTTGAAACTTGATTTCAAAGTGAAATGATTAGAGAAAATGATTTATGGCTTAAATACCGATTTCATGAATTTGATGATTTTGAATGTGGAACTGCTGTTTTTTTGTGAGCCGGAATGGTTGTGTATGATTATGAATATTGGCTGGTTCTAGATTGAACCGTGAGCCGGATGGCTGAGATGGATGTTGATCCATGATTGAGAATGAAAGAATTTATGCTGAGACACTGATAAGTTGTGATGTTGCACTTCCACTATCGAAGATAAGAGTTTCCCTGGGAGGAAGCAGTGGCTAGCCACCACGTGCTCCAGGT
>NC_029774.3:107352919-107364594 GCF_000817695.3 Arachis duranensis | reverse complement strand
GAGGGACAGTCCAATGGTTAGCTACCAGGACTTGTTGGGTTGGCTCTATAACTGACAGATGATATCATCAGCCACTAGGGACAGGCATGCATCATATGCATCTATGTGACATTGTTTGGGTGTGCATATTGTACTTGGTTTGCCTATGTGATTAACTGCTAATTGTTCTACTTGCAATAACTATTTGTTTGTGTTTGCATCTTCCTACTTGTGTTTGCATTTGGAACTCTGTTGGATTGTGGTAGATTGGTTGTGGTTGGATTGTTTGGGACTAGGGCCGTGGTTGAATGAGATAGACCGATGGTTGATTTCGATTTTGTGGTTTTGGTTTGGAATGAGATATGAAAGGCTATTTTGGTTCAGTATAGATAAACCTTTTTGAAAGGCTTTGATGTTTTGAGAATTTAACGGTTCCTTTTTCAGAAAAGATTTCCGACTTTATTTTTATTGAAAACCGTTGTTTTTGAAAAGAGGCATAAGACGGTTATTAATCACTGGTGCGGTTATCTTCACGTATCCTATTACAGTAATTCCCAAAAACCCTCTACTGAGAACCCTTTCGAGGATGATGTTCTCACCCCCTACATTTTTCCCCTTTCAGGACTTGGGCGCAGAAGTCACGAAGAGTTTATTTAGTTGTGGTTGAAATGCTCTGTATGCTTTAGATTATTATTTTGCTGTACCCTCGCCTTTATCTTGATATCTTCTGTAAGAGGGATAGGAATTGTATTGGTTAATGCTTGTAATATTTACATACTTGTATGTATATATATGGATGTACCCTTTATGAGTTTTTGTAAGTTGTATGGTATGTATGGATGTAGGTTGTATAGCAATAGTATTTTTGGGAGCGTTTTTTGCGGTTAAAAGTTTTAAACAGGCTCATATTTTAGTAATAAATATTATAAGTGTCGTCGTAATGTCCGAGCTATCAGAGTCGCGCAGCCGGAAGCGTGAGCTTTGGTAGTTAGGGTGTTACACTTAGCTTTCTTATTTCCATGAATACCCTCATCAGCATCCCTTCTTTTTTTTAGTTGTCAGTTTTTCTGGTTTTTGTTTAATGTTAGGAGTTTGTGGCTGATTGTAAACTGATTTTTCCATAGAGATTGCCCTATGAGAGGATTGATGTGATGTTCATAGGTCTTCTTGTATGACTCTATTGTGACCAAGGGGTGACAGAAATTCTCGGTTCTCTTGTTCACCTGTGCAAGAGTAGCACGGGCATGAACACAGGAAATGCCTATAGTAAATTAATTAACTCCAAACCAATTTACATAATAGTTGAAGTAAAGCCAATTATAATGAAAATAAAGTTGGTGTAAAAGTTAATAATATCACCTGTTAACATCTAGAACTAGCAGGTGCAAAGTCTTTTGCCTAGATCAACAACCATATTTGTTGGGTGTCCATGGACCTCAAACTTTTCATAGTCTTCATCTCCAGTCCATATAGGGACCCAATTCTTTGATTCTTTCCTAACCTTTTCTAACCGGGTCTGAATAACAGGAGGAATTTTTCTGACATGAGTATTCAACTTTACCTTATTCTTTGCAATCGATCTCATAACAAACATCCTTACCTCTTCAAGCAATGTGATGATTGGCTTGCTCCTAGCCTCCTTGATCCGTGGATTGAAAATCTCACATGCATGGTTGCAAATATTATCCAGCTTTGCCCTATGGCTAAATTAAGACTTTGTCCATGAATGCCTCGGCCACTTGGTCCATGCTTCCTCACTCACCCTCTTTATCTTGTCCATGTTATTCATAAAGTCTTGGAATGTGGTTGACCTAGCATCCCAAAGGAGTCTCCATAGCTCAAGATCCTTCCACAGTTTGTTGAAATTTTGTCCTGGGTGCCATACACAGAAATGATGTTGGACCTATGGCATGACCTCTTCCACAATGAAAATCAAGCTCTACATATGACAAACACATGTAGCAGAAACCAAACTACTTAAATAGGATCAACCATTTTGAAATATTCATGAAAATTTCAGGCCATCTATATTACATAAAGAAGCATATAATTCATAAAAGGTGCCTGCATATAATCCTTAGGTGTAGGTTTGTTTGGGATGGGATTTGGAGTAGTAGGAATTGGGTTTGCAGTTGATTTATTTGGAATTGGGTTTGTAGTTAAATTGTCATTTGGGGTTTGGTTGAGGTATTTTTAGGTGTGTTCTTGTTAGTCTTTAAGTCACCATCAGAAACCCTTTGTGCTTCACAATCAAGTAACATCACAGCTCCTTTCACCTCCAACAGTTCAGGTGTGGAAACTCCATGTTCAAAATAAGCATCAACTACTCCATCATTCTTCTCTGCATGGAAGCACATCTCCTTTAATTCATCATCACTGGTCAAAGCTCTCAGTCCAACCTCAAAGCTCCTGTTCGAAACCAACCAGCAGCACTCAACTACCTTGTTATAGCCCAACTCCTTGAAATAGTTTCTCACGAAGAAAACATCAAGTGTATTCTCATCTAAATCTCCTAAGCAACTTCTATTGTCAGGTGAGTAAACCAATATTCCATCAACATTCTTCTTAAACGTTCCATCATGATGGAACATGATATCTAGCAATTTTGTCATCTACACCGAAAAAAAGTATAACAATTCGTTTAATGTACGATATTAATAATACAATCAACAAACTATAGTAAAACATAATCCAATATTATTTATAAACATATACTTTATTGACATTGCCATTATAGAAACACCCTTATTTCTTGTGTGAAAACAGAGCATTCTGAAAATCTCTACCCACACCACCCGGTGCAAAAAATCCTAGCTAATAATATAGCCTTAATGGATTTTCATCAACCAACATGAAATTCTCAAGTCAAATCCACAACGATGGATACCTCAACACTATAAAAAATAAAAAATATTTTATTCACTGCATGCCTAACTTTGTGTCAGGGGTTTCACGAGGAAGCTTTGCTCATTCCTTCACTGATTTTGAGCCAACGATGAGCAGGTTCTGGTGCGCAAAAGTAAAATTTGCACAGTTGAATTGGCAAGTGTACCGGGTCATCCAAGTAATACCCCAGGTGAGTGAAAGTCGATCCCATGAGGATTGTTGGATTGAGAAAGCAATGACTATCTTGTAGATCTTAGTCAAGCAAATAGAAAAGAGTGGTTGTTGTAGAAACGCATAGAACAAAATAAGAACGAAGGTGATACCACCTTAATGTAGAAACATTGATGAGAGATTAGTTAAGGCCTCGGAAATGCTTATTCTTCCGGATTATTACTTCCCACTGTCTACTTTAACAACGAATAATTCATTCAATGGCAAGGCTATAAATGATTAAGCCAGTGTCACTGGTCATTAATCTCCTCTCATCCAAACCAAATGCTAGGGTCAGTGGCCATTCAATCTGGACGAGGGTGAAGCTCACGCATTCAATCTCTGATGATCCTACTCAAAATGCCACAGACAAGGTCGGATCTTTCGGATCAGAGAATAAAGCTCTATGGTTCTAGCCTTAGTGCCATAGAAACCTCAGTCACCCATGACTAACGAGATTTTATGTCACTTATCCCAATTCGCCTAGATACGTGTTGGAATTTGTGATGCAGTCTCAAGCTGTAGCTCAATACTATTCTATCAGGGACTCGCAAGAACTCATGTAGAATTACCCCAGATTCATAAGGATAAAGAACAAAAATCCATCGTAGAATACAATCAGACATAAATTAAAGTAGAAAAGTAATTGTATTAATCCATAGAAATCAACAGAGCTCCTAACCTTAACTTAGGAAGTTCAGTTGCTCCTACTGTATAGAAAATAATGTATGATGTGTTCCGAGGGGCTCCCGATCCTAACATGGGTGATCTTTGCCTATATATACTAATCTAATAATTAAAAATTACAAAACTGAAATAAACTAAGCAGAAAGGTGCGAAAATCCACTTCTGGGCCCACTTGGTGAGTGTTTAGGTTGAGCTTGGCGTCTAACTTGAAGAAGTGGACGTTGAACGTCCACTAGGGGGTGTCGATGCTGCCTTGATGCTTCCTTGGTGGCGTTGAATGCCAGTCTTGGGTGATCAATGCTGGCTTCAGTCCTTTTGGGGCTAAAAAGAAGAGAAAGATACAATAAGGCTCAGAGTTTTTAATGAAGCTCAGTTCCAACTATTGAATGGGGCTAATAGCTCTTTATTTCTGAACAGTTTTGACATCTCATTTTCCTTTGAAGTTCTAAAATATTTACATCTCTTGGAACTAGAATCCGGATGATATTATTGATTCTCTTAGTTTAGCTCTTCTTGATTCTTGAACACAACTTTTTCTTCTGGTGCTTTGCACTTTTTTAAGTCTAGCCGTGACTCTACGCGTTTTGTTTTCTCGTATTACCACCGGACACACAAACACCACAGGCACTTATCTGGGGAAACCCTTTGGATTCGAATTTTAGCTTTGCTTAAATTCCCAGTCAGTGGTGCCCAGAGTTCTTAAGCATACTCTTTTGCTTTGGATCACAACTTTAACTGCTCGATCTCAAGCTTTTTACTTAACACCTTCACACCACAAGCATTTAGTTAGGGATAGCAACTCAATTGATCTTTTTAGGCTAATTTTGATCCTCCTTCAAAGCCTTGGATCCTTGCTCTTTTGATTTTTTCTTTTTGAGCAATTTTTTTCTTTTTCTGCTATTTTTTTTCTTGCTTCAAAAATCAATAATTTTAATTTTTCAAAGAGTCAATAATACTTCTCTAAATTCATTGTTCTTCAAGAGCCAACATATTCAACTCCAATATCAATCACGCACTGTTAATTCATACATTCAGAAGGTAAATGCAAGGCCACTACATCTTAAATAATTGGAATAACTCATGATATACTTAAGACTTATGTATCTCATTATTTCTTATTCAAATAATTTTTCTTTTAAGCATGGTGAGGGATATAGAGGATATCTTATAACCAAACTAAAAGAAAATGAAACTAGAAAGGATAGAAGACTAGATGTGATCATGAACTTAGAAAAAAAAACAGACAATGAATAACAGTACAGTGAAAACAAAAATAAAACAGATAGAGATGTAATGGGACTCAACAACCTCAGTGATGGCGGCTACTACTTTCTTTGGATAATCCAATGGAACGTTTGAGCTCCTCTATGTCACGCCCTTGTCTCTGCTGTTCCTTCATTAATCTTCTCTGATATTCTCTTATTTCATGCAGGGTACTGGCGTGCTCCCTATGTTCTACCCTCAGCTGCTCCACATTTGAGCTCAGCTCCCCTATTGAGATATTCAGTTGATCCCAATAGTCATGAGAAGGAAAATACATCCCTTGAGGCATCTCAGGGATCTCTGGTGGAGACGGTTGCACAGGCTCTTGCTGTGGTTCATGTGCAGGCTCTCTCACATGCTCTATCTTCCTCTTTGTGATGGGCTTATCCATATCAATGAGGGCGTCTCCAGCTATGCCAATTTTGGCTGAATTGCATAGGCGATATATGAGGTGTCGGAATGCTAACCTTGCATGAGTGGAGGTCTTTTCAGCCACCTTGTACAACTCTTGAGGTATCACCTCATGTACCTCCACCTCATTCCCAAGCATAATATAATGAATCATTATCGCTCGGTCAATAGTAACCTCAGATCGGTTACTTATGGGGATGATAGAGTGTTGGATAAATTCCAACCATCCTCTAGCCACAGGCTTGAGGTCAAGCCTACCTAGTTAATATGGCTTGCCTTATGCGTCCATTCTCCACTACGCTCCTTCCACACAAATGTCCACAAGGACTTGATCTAATCTTTGGTCGAAGTTGACCCTTGTAGTGTAAGAGTATGGATCTCTTAGCATTTGTGGCAATTGTAGCGTCCCTCTCACACTTTTTGGGCTGAAATCCAAGAGTTGCTCTCAGACCATGGTGCACCAGTTTTTAGAGCTTGGGTTTAAACTTGTATCATGAATTTTGGTGACCTAAGCATTACTAAAGAATTCTTGCATCATTAGTGTTCTGACCTCTGGAACAAGATTGGTTAGAATTTCCCAACCTCTTCTCCAAATCTCTTGTTAGATCTCTGGATACTCTCCTTTCTTGAGCTTGAAAGGGACCTCGGGAATCACCTTTTTGTGCCTCACCACATCATAGAAGTAATTGTGGTGTACCTTGATGAGAAATCTCCATGATTCCCAAGGTTCAGAAGTGGAAGCGGGGGCTTTTCCCTTCGTCTTTCTTGAGGCTTCGCTGGTCTTTGGCGCCATACTTAGGAATGGAGAAGTCAAAAAGCAAAGCTTTTGCAACACTAAACTTAAGAATTTTGCTCGTCCTTGAGAAAATATGAACAAAAAGAAAGGAATAGAGTAGAAGAAAGAAGGAAAAGATAAAGATAGAGGGGGAAGAAGGCTTCGGCCAAGTGGGGGAATGTGGGAGAAGAAGGGTGTGGAAAATGTATAGGGTTAGAGGGAGAAAGTGTATCGGAGGTGTGTGTATGAAGGGTTGTATGAGGGGGTATATATAGGGTTGGGATGGGGTAAAGGGTTTGGTTATGGAGGGGAAGAATGGGTGGGAATGGTTTGAATTTGAAGTGAGTGGGGTTGGTGGGGAAGTGGTGCACGAAATTGTGATCTCAATGGCGCCAACAACTTTGTACGCACAATTGTAATCTCAACTCTTTTTCATAAATTCGCACAACTAACCAACAAGTGCACTAGGTCGTCCAAGTAATAAACCTTACGTGAGTAAGGGTCGATCCCACGGAGATTGTTGGCTTGAAGCAAGTTGTGGTCATCTTGTAAATCTCAGTCAAGTGGATTCAAATGGTTATGGAGTTTTGATAATTAAAAGATAAATAAACATAAAATAAAGATAGAGATACTTATGTAATTCATTGGTGGGAATTTCAGATAAGCATATGGAGATGCATTGTTCCTTCTGAATCTCTGCTTTCCTACTGCCTTCATCCAATTCTTCATACTCCTTTTCATGGCAAGCTGTATGTTGGGTGTCACCGTTGTCAATGGCTACTTCCCGTCCTCTTAGTGAAAATGGTCCTCTACGGTTTCTGTACGGCTGCTAATCAACTGTTGGACTGCTCGTCTCGGATGAAAAATACCAGGCACAGATATCGTATGGCTAATCAGCTGTTGGTTCTCGATCGTGTAGGAATAGGATTTACTATCCTTTTGCATCTGTCACCACGCCCTACAGTCGCGAGTTTGAAGCTTGTCACAGTCATCCCTTCCCAGATCCTATTGGGAATACCACAAACAAGGTTTAGACTTTCTGGATCTCTGGAATGCTGCCAAATAATTCTAGCCTATACCACGAAGACTCCAATCTCGGATTCAGATGCCCCATTGTCAGAGGGGAGTCGATGTGAATTGTTGATTAGAAACCCAAGAGATATACATTCAAGCTTGTTTTCATGTAGAACGGAAGTTGTTGTTAATCACGCGTTCATAAGTGAGAATGGTGATGATTGTCACATAATCATCACATTCATCATGTTCTTGTGTGTGAATAAATATCTTAGAATAAGAATAAGCATGAATTGAATAGAATAACAATAGTACTTTGCATTAATACTCGAGGAATAGCAGAGCTCCACACCTTAATCTATGGTGCGTAGAAACTCCACTGTTGAAAATACATAAGTGAAAAGAGGGTAGGCATGGCTGAATGGACAACCCCCAATGTCTAAGATAGCATAAAACTAATCAAAGATGTCTAATACAATAGTAAAAAGTTCTATTTATATTAAACTAGTTACTAGGGTTACAGAAATAAGTAAATGATGCAAAAATCATTTTCGGGGCCCACTTGGTGTGTGCTTGGGCTGAGTATTAAAGCTTCCACGTGTAGAGGCCATCCTTGGAGTTAAATGCCACTTTGTAACTTATTTCTGGCGTTTGATTGTAGCTTGCAACTTGTTTCTGGCGTTTAATGCCAGAATAGGGCAGAAAGCTGGCGTTGAATGCCAGTTTGCGTCGTATAAACTCGGGCAAAGTATGCACTATTATATATTGCTGGATGTCTACTTTCCAACACAATTAAGAGCGTGCCATTTGGGTTTCTGTAGCTCCAAAAATTCCATTTCGAGTGCAGGGAGGTCAGAATCCAACAGCATCAGTAGTCCTTTTTTAGCCTCTGAATCAGAATTTTTCTCAGGTCCCTCAATTTTAGCCAGAAAATACCTGAAATCATAGAAAAACACACAAACTCATAGTAAAGTCCAAAAATATGAATTTTGCTTAAAAACTAATAAAAATATGCTAAAAAGTAGCTAGATCCTACTAAAAACTATCTAAAAACAATGCCAAAAAGCGTATAAATTATCCGCTCATCATAACACCAAACTTAAATTGTTGCTTGTCCCCAAGCAACTGAAAACAAAATAGGATAAAAAGAAGAGAATATACAATGAATCCCACAGTATCAATGAAATTTAGTCCTAATTAGATGAGCGGGGCTAGTAACTTTTTGCTTCTGAACAGTTTTGGCATCTCACTTTATCCTTTGAAATTCAGAATGATTGGCATCTATAGGAACTCAGAATTTCAGATAGTATTATTGATTCTCCTAGTTCAGTACGTTAATTCTTGAACACAGCCACTTTATGAGTCTTGGCTGTGGCCCTAAGCACTTTGTTTTCCAATATTACCACCGGATACATAAATGCCACAGACACATAACTGGGTGAACCTTTTCAGATTGTGACTCAGCTTTGCTAAAGTCCCCAGTTAGAGGTGTCTAGAGTTCTTAAGCACACTCTTTTTGCTTTAGAACACGACTTTAGCCACTCAGTCTCAGGCTTTTCAGTTGGACCTTCATGACACAAGCACATGGTTAGGGACAGCTTGATTTAGCTGCTTAGGCTTGGGTTTTATTTTCTTGGGCCCTCCTATCCATTAATGCTCAAAGCATTGGATCCTTTTTTACCCTTGCCTTTTGGTTTTAATGACTATTAGCTTTTTTTGCTTGCTTTTTTTTCGCCATTTTTTTCTTTTTTTGCTACTTTTTTTTCACTGCTTTTTCTTGCTTCAAGAATCAATTTCATGATTTTTCAGATCATCAATAACATTTCTCTTTGTTTATCATTCTCTCAAGAGCCAACAATTTTAACATTCATAAACTTCACTATAAAAAATATGCACTGTTCAAGCATTCATTTAGAGAACAAAAAGTATTGCCACCACATCAAAATAATTAAACTAATTTCAAGATAAAATTTGAAATCCAAGTACTTCTTGTTCTTTTGTAATTAGGCACATTTTTTATTTAAGAGAGGTGAAGGATTCTTGGAGTTATTCATAGCTTTAAGACATAGACACTAGACACTAATGATCATGTAATGAAGACACAAACATAGACAAACATAAAGCATCAAATTCGAAAAACAGAAAAATAAGAACAAAGAAATCAAAGAACGGGTGCACCTTAGTGATGACGGCTAGTTCTCCTTCTTGAAGATCCTATGGAGTGCTTTGAGCTCCTCAATGTCTCTTCCTTGCCTTTGTTGCTCCATCCCTAGTGCTTTTGGTGCTCCTATCCTTAGTTGCTCCCAATAGTTGTGTGGAGGAAAATGTATCCCTTGAGACATCTCAGGGATTTCTTGATGAGGGAATTCCTCATGCTCTTATTGAGGTCCATGAGTGGACTTTCTTGTATGCTCTATCCTTTTCTTAGTGATGGGCTTGTCCTCTTCAATGAGAATGTCTTCCTCTATCACAATTCCAGCTGAATTTGCATAAGGATCACCTTTTTCTTGGCCACAACTTCATAGAAGTGGTCTTGATGAACCTTTGAGATGAATTTTTCCATCTCCCATGACTCGGAGGTGGAAGCTTTTGCCTTCTCTTTCCTCTTTCTAGAAGTTTCTCCGGCCTTAGGTGCCATAAATAGTTGTGGAAAAATAAAAAGCAATGCTTTTACCACACCAAACTTAAAATATTTGCTCGTCCTCGAGCAAAAGAAGGAAGAAAGAAGGGGAGGAGGACGAAAATGAAGGAGATGGAGGGTGATATGTGGTTTGGCCAAGAGGGGGAAAAGGTGTTTCTTTTGTGTGAAAATGATGGAGTAGTGAGGGTTTATATAGGAGTAAGGGGGTTAGGTTTCGGCCATTAGGGTTAGGTTTGGGAGGGAAAAGATTTTGAATTTTTAAAGTGAGGTAGGTGGGGCTTTTGGGGAAGAGGGGATGGATGTGAGTGGTGAAGAGATGATGGGGAAGAGTGAATGAGTTGATTGGTGAGGGGTATTTGGGGAAGAGTGTTGTGGAAGGGTAGGAGAGAGAGGGGGGTAAGTGGGGATCCTGTGGGGTCCACAGATCCTGAGGGGTCAAGGATTTCTCATCCCTGCTCCAATTAGGCGTGTAAACGCCTTTAGTTTGCAATCCTGGTGTTTAACGCCAGACTGCTACTTGTTTCTGGCGTTAAATGCCAGCTTTTATTCCTTTTCTGGCATTAAACGCCAGGCTGCAACCTGTTTCTGGCGTTTAATGCCAGTTTGTTGCTTCTTTCTGGCGTTTAACGCCAGTCTGGTACTTCTTTCTGGCGTTTAACACCCAGAATGGTGCCAGACTGGGCGTTAAACGCCCATTCTGCTACCCTTACTGGCGTTTAAACGCCAGTAAGTTTTTCCTCTAGGGTGTGCTATTTTTAATGCTATTTTTATTTTTTTAAATTTTTTGCAGTTGTTTTTGTGACTCCACATGATCATCAACCTAACAAAAGAAAATAACATAGATAAATAAAATTGGGTTGCCTCCCAATAAGCACTTCTTTAATGTCAATAGCTTGACAGTGAGCTCTCATGGAGCTTCACAGATGTTCAGAGCATTGTTGGGACCTCCCAACACCAAACTTAGAGTTTGAATGTGGGGGTTCAACACCAAACTTAGAGTTTGACTGTGGGTGCTTTATTTGACTCTTTATTGAGAGAAACTTTTCTTGCTTCCTCTCCATGGTTACAGAGGGAGATCCTTGAGTTTTAAACACAAGGTAGTCCTCATTCAATTGAAGGATCAATTTTCCTTTGTCCATATCAATCATAGCTTTTGTTGTGGCTAGGAAGGGTCTTCCAAGGAAGATGGATTCATCCTCATCCTTCCCAGTGTCTAGGATTATGAAGTTAGCAGGGATGTAAAGGCCTTTGACCTTTATTAGCACGTCCTCTACCTATCCATAAGCCTTTTTCATGGATTTGTCTGCCATCTCTAATGAGAATTTGGTAGCCTATACCTCAAAGATTCCCAGTTTCTTCATCACAGAGAGTGGTATTAAGTTTATGCCTGACCCCAGATCATACAGAGCCTTCTCAAAGGTTATGGTACAAGGTATTAAGAGCTTTCCGGGATCCTCTTTGGTGAGAATTTCAGATAAGCGTATGGAGATGCTTTGTCCCTTCCGTCTCTCTACTTTCCTACTGTCTTCATCCAATCCTTGTTACTCCTTTCCATGGCAAGCTGTATGTTGGGCATCACTGTTGTCAATGGCTACAGTCCCGTTCTCTCAGTGAAAATGTTCAACGCACTCTGTCACAGCACGGCTATTCAGCT
This sequence comes from Arachis duranensis, assembly GCF_000817695.3. NCBI lineage: Eukaryota > Viridiplantae > Streptophyta > Magnoliopsida > Fabales > Fabaceae > Arachis > Arachis duranensis. The sequence continues at coordinate 107,353,074 of NC_029774.3, read as the reverse complement.
GTCGGTTCTTGATCATGTCGGAATAAAATCCAATGATTCTTTTGCGTCTGTCACTAACGCCCCACAATCACGAGTTTGAAGCTCGTCACAGTCATTCAATCCTTGAATCCTACTCAGAATACCACAGATAAGGTTTAGACCTTCCGGATTCTCTG
>NC_029774.3:107349761-107351347 GCF_000817695.3 Arachis duranensis | reverse complement strand
ATTAATCTGTTATAAAATTCAAAATTCATGCAATTCTTTTCTTTTTTTTTTAAGAACATTTTTATTTAAGAGAGGTGATGGATTCATAGGACATTCATAACTTTAAGGCATAGACACTAAGACACTAATGATCATAAGACACAAACATAGATGATGAACATAAGCATAAAAATTCGAAAAACAGGAATTTAAAGAACAAGGAGATTAAAGAACGGGTCCACCTTAGTGATGGCGGCTTGTTCTTCCTCTTAAAGATCTTGTGGAGTGCTTGAGCTGCTCAATGTCTCTTCCTTGCCTTTGTTTCTCCTCTCTCATGATTCTTTGATCTTCTTTAATTTCATGGAGGAGGATGGAATGTTCTTGGTGCTCCACCCTTAGTTGTCCCATGTTGGAACTCAATTCTCCTAGGGAGGTGTTGATTTGCTCCCAATAGTTTTGTGGAGGAAAGTGCATCCCTTGAGGCATCTTAGGGATTTCATGATGAGTGGGATCTCTTGTTTGCTCTATCCTTTTCTTAGTGATGGGCTTGTCCTTATCCATGAGGGGACTCTATGTCAATTCTGACTGAATAACAGAGGTGACAAATGAGATGAGGGAAGGCTAACCTTGCCAAGGTAGAGGACTTGTCCGCCACCTTATAAAGTTCTTGGGATATAACCTCATGAACTTCTACTTCCTCTCCAATCATGATGCTATGAATCATGGTAGCCCGGTCTATAGTAACTTCGGACCAGTTGCTAGTGGGAATGATTGAGCGTTGGATAAACTCCAGCCATCCCCTAGCCACGGGCTTGAGGTCATGCCTTCTCAGTTGAACCAGCTTCCCTCTTGAATCTCTCTTCCATTGAGCGCCCTCTTCACAAATGTCTATGAGGACTTGGTCCAACCTTTGATCAAAGTTGACCCTTCTAGTGTAAAGATGTTCATCTCCTTGCATCATGGGCAAGTTGAATGCCGACCTTACATTTTCCGGACTAAAATCTAAGCATTTCCCCTGAACCATTGTGAGCCAATTCTTTGGGTCCGGGTTCACACTTTGATCATGGTTCTTGGTGATCCATGCATTGGCATAGAACTCTTGAACCATTAAGATCCCGACTTGTTGAATGGGGTTGGTAAGAACTTCCTAACCTCTTCTTCAGATCTCATGTCGGATCTCCGGATATTCACTCTTTTTGAGTTTGAAAGGGACCTCGGGGATCACCTTCTTCATGGCCACAACTTCATAGAAGTGGTCTTGATGCACCCTTGAGATGAATCTCTCCATCTTCCATGACTCAGAGGTGGAAGCTTTTGTCTTCCGTTTGCTCTTTCTAGAGGTTTCTCCGGCCTTAGATGCCATAAATGGTTATGGAAAAATAAAAAGCAATGCTTTTACCACACCAAACTTAAAAGGTTTGCTCGTCCTCGAGCAAAAGAAGAAAGACGAGAGTAGAAGAAGAAGAAATAGAGGAGATGGAGGTGGCTTTGTGGTTCGGCCAAGGGGGAGAAGTAGTGTTTATGTTGTGTGAAAATGAAGGAGTGAAGATGGGTTTATATAAGAGTGGAGAGGGGGTGTATGGTTCGGCCATTATGGGTGGGTTTGT
>NC_029774.3:107348587-107349584 GCF_000817695.3 Arachis duranensis | reverse complement strand
GGTGAAGAAGAGAGAGAGTGGTGGGGTAGGTGGGGATCCTGTGGGGTCCACAGATCCTGAGGTGTCAAGAAAAATTCATCCCTGCACCAAGTGGCGAGCAAAAATGCTCCTTCTGCCAATTCTGGCATTAAACGTCGGGCTGGTGCCCATTTCTGGCGTTTAACGCCAGCTTCTTGCCCCTTCCTGGCGTTTAACGCAAATCTGGTGCCCCTTTCTGGCGTTAAACGCCCAGAATGGTGCCAGACTGGGCGTTAAATGCCTATTTGCTACCCTTATTGGTGTTTAAACGCCAGCAAGTTTTCTCCAGGGTGTGCTATTTTTCTTTTTGTTTTTCATTCTGTTTTTGCTTTTTTCAATTGATTTTGTGACTTCCCATGATCATCAACCTATAAAAAAACATAAAATAACAAAGGAAAATAGATAAATATAACATTGGGTTGCCTCCCAACAAGCGCTTCTTTAATGTCAGTAGCTTGACAGTGGGCTCTCATGGTGCCTCACATATACTCAGAGCAATGTTGGAACCTCCCAACACCAAACTTAGAGTTTGAATGTGGGGGTTCAACACCAAACTTAGAAGTTGGTTGTGGCCTCCCAACACCAAACTTAGAGTTTGACTGTGGGGGCTCTGTTTGACTCTGTTTTGAGAGAAGCTCTTCATGCTTCCTCTCCATGGTTACAAAGGGATATCCTTAAGCCTTAAACACAAGGGATTCTTCATTCACTTGAATGATCAATTCTCCTCTGTCAACATCAATCACAGCCTTTGCTGTGGCTAGGAAGGGTCTGCCAAGGATGATGGATTCATCCATGCACTTCCCAGTCTCTAGGACTATGAAATCAGCAGGGATGTAATGGTCTTTAACTTTCACCAGAACATCTTCTACAAGTCCATAGGCTTGTTTTCTTGAATTGTCTGCCATCTCTAGTGAGATCTTTGCAGCTTACACCTCAAAGATCCCTAGCTTCTCCATTACAGAGAGAGGCATGAGGTTTA
>NC_029774.3:107347488-107347944 GCF_000817695.3 Arachis duranensis | reverse complement strand
TCTGCTTAGAATTCTCTGTCTGTTGCTGAGAAGATGATGGAAAAGGCTTGCTATTGCTAAACCTGTTTCTTCCACCATTATTAAAGCCTTGTTGAGGCTTTTGTTGATCCTTCCATGAGAAATTTGGATGATTTCTCCATGAAGGATTATAGGTGTTTCCATAGGGTTCTCCTATGTAATTCACCTCTTCCATTGAAGGGTTCTTAGGATCATGAGCTTCTTCTTCAGATAAAGCGTCCTTAGCACTGCCTGGTGCAGCTTGTATTCCAGACAGACTCTGAGAAATCATATTGACTTGCTGAGTCAATATTTTGTTCTAAGCCAGTATGGCATTCAGAGTATCAATCTCAAGAACTCCTTTCTTCTGATTCGTCCCATTGTTCACAAAATTCCTTCCAGAAGTGTACATGAATTGGTTATTTGCAACCATTTCAATGAGTTCTTGAGCTTCTGCAA
>NC_029774.3:107346370-107347152 GCF_000817695.3 Arachis duranensis | reverse complement strand
CAAGAATTCAGCTAAAAACTGATGAGGATCTTCCAATGGAAGTCCATGGAACTTGCAATTCTGTTGCATTAGAGAAGCTAATTGAGGCTTAAGCTCAAAGTTGTTTGCTCCAATGGCAGGGATAGAGATGCTTCTCCCATAAAAGTTGGGAGTAGGTGCAGTAAAGTCACCCATTACCTTCCTTGCATTGTTGGCATTATTGTTGTTTTCGGCTGCCATGTCTTCTTCTTTGAAGAATTCTGCTTGGTCCTCTATAGAGAGTTGTGCTTTAGCTTCTCTTAGCTTTCGCTTCAAGGTCCTTTCAGGTTCAGGGTCAGCCTCAACAAGAATGCCTTTGTCTTTGCTCCTGCTCATATAAAAGAGAAGAGAACAAGAAAATATGGAATCCTCTATGTCACAGTATAGAAAGTCTTTGAGGTGTCAGAGGAAAAGAAAAATAGAAGGAAGAGGTAGAAGAATTCGAACTTAGAAAGATAGAGTTCGAATTGTACATGTTAGTCCATAAATAGAAGGATGTGAGAAGAGGGGAAGAAATTTTTGAAAATAAATTAAAAACATTTTAAAAACATTTTGAAAATTGATTGATGATTTTCGAAAACTAAGATTGAGAAAGAAGTAAAGTAATTTTTGAAAAAGATTTTGAAATTGGAAATCAAAAAGATATTATTTGAAAACTATTTTGAAAAAAATGTGATTAAGAAGATATGATTGAAAAGTTATGGTTTTAAAAAGATATGATTGAGAAGATATGATTGAAAAACAATTTAAAAAGATTTGATTTT
>NC_029774.3:107344333-107345732 GCF_000817695.3 Arachis duranensis | reverse complement strand
CAGAGAGTTGTGCTTTAGCTTCTCTTAGCTTTCGCTTCAAGGTCCTTTCAGGTTCAGGGTCAGCCTCAACAAGAATGCCTTTGTCTTTGCTCCTGCTCATATAAAAGAGAAGAGAACAAGAAAATATGGAATCCTCTATGTCACAGTATAGAAATTCCTTGAGGTGTCGGAGGAAAAGAAAAATAGAAGGAAGAGGTAGAAGAATTCGAACTTAGAAAGATAGAGTTCGAATTGTACATGTTAGTCCATAAATAGAAGGATGTGAGAAGAGGGGAAGAAATTTTCGAAAATAAATTTAAAAAGATTTTAAAAACATTTTGAAAAATTGAAGAATGATTTTCGAAAAATATGATTGGGAAAGAGATAAAGTGTTTTTTTGAAAAATATTTTGAAATTAGAAATCAAAATGATATGATTGAAAACTTATTTTGAAAAAGATGTGATTAAAAAGATATGATTGAAAATATATAGTTTTAAAAAGATATGATTGAAAAACAATTTAAAAAGATTTGATTTTTAAAATCAATGACTTGGCTAACAAGAAAAGATATGATTCAAACGTTAAACCTTTCTCAACAGAAAAGCCAACATACTTGAAATGTTGAATCAAATCATTAATTGTTAGCAAGTGTCTTTGAAAAAAGAAAGAAATTAAATTTGAAAGAGATTTGATTGAAAAGATATAATTTGAAAAAGATTTGATTTTGAAAAACTTTGAAAACTGAAAAAAAAATTGCATTGAAAAACAGAATCTTCCCCCTTGTGCCATCCTGGCGTTAAACGTGAATTGAAAACAAAATCTTCCCTCTTGTGCCATCCTGGCATTAAACGCCCAGAATGGTATACATTCTGGCGTTTAACGCCCAAAATGCTACCCTTTTGGGCGTTAAACGCCTAGCCAGGCACCCTGGCTGGCGTTTAAACGCCAGTTTTTCTTTCTCACTGGGCATTTTGAACGCTTAGCTTTTTCTGTGTAATTCCTCTGCTGTATGTTCTGAATCTTCAATTCTCTGTATTATTGACTTGAAAAGACACAAATTAAGAATTTTTTTTGAATTTTTAATGATGAGGAATAATCAAAATGAAACTAAGATCAAATAAACAATGCATACAAGACACCAAACTTAGAAGTTTGTATACTAAGACACCAAACTTAAAAGTTTGTATACTACTGACACTAACAAATTGAGAATGCATATGAGAAACAACAAAACACTCAAGACGAGAATTTAAAGATCAGAGCAATGAAATCATCAAGAACAACTTGAAGATCAATGAAGACACATGATTGAATTCAAAGAATGCATGCAATTGACACCAAACTTAAAATGAGACACTAGACTCAACAAGAAACATAAAATATTTTTGGTTTTTATGACTTTGTAATTTTTTTGGATTC
>NC_029774.3:107343734-107344242 GCF_000817695.3 Arachis duranensis | reverse complement strand
AGAATTCCAGGAATCATGCAATGTTAGTCTAAAGCTGTAGTCTAAAGAAATTAGACATGGCTAGCCAAGCTTCAGCAGAACATTGCATTCAAGAGATAAATTGATGAAGATCAATCAGCTTTGGTGATGATAAGAACATCACCTTGAAACACTAGAATTCATTCTTAAAAATTCTGAAAAATACCTAATCTAAGAAACAAGATGAACCGTCAGTTGTCCAAACTCAAACAATCCCCGGCAACGGCGCCAAAAACTTGGTGTTGTTGCCGGATCAAAACTTGGCACTGTTATTGCAAGGAACAAATGCGAAACTATAGTTAGGACATTTAATTCCCCGGCAACGGCGCCAAAAACTTGGTGTACGAAATTGTGATCATCAATGGCGCCATCAACATGGTACGCTCAATTGCAATCTCAACTCTTTATCACAACTTCGCACAACTATCCACCAAGTGCACTGGGTCGTCCAAGTAATAAACCTTACGCGAGTAAGGGTCGATCCCACGGA
>NC_029774.3:107311545-107343153 GCF_000817695.3 Arachis duranensis | reverse complement strand
ATTAAAATACAATAGTAAAAGGTCCTACTTATAGAGAACTAGTAGCCTAGGGTTTACAAAGATGAGTAAATGACATAAAAATCCACTTCCGGGCCCACTTGGTGTGTGCTTGGGCTAAGCATTGAAGCATTTTCCTGTAGAGACTCTTCTTGGAGTTAAACGCCAGTTTTTGTGCCAGTTTGGGTGTTTAACTCCCATTCTTGTGCCAGTTCCGGCGTTTTACGCCAGAATTCTTGAGCTGACTTGGAACGCCTGTTTTGGCCATCAAATCTCGGGCAAAGTATGGACTATTATAAATTGCTGGAAAGCTCAGGATGTCTACTTTCCAACATAGTTGAGAGCGCGCCAATTGGGCTTCTGTAGCTCCAGAAAATCTACTTCGAGTGCAGGGAGGTCAGAATCCAACAGCATCTGCAATCCTTTTCAGCCTCTGAATCAGATTTTTGCTCAGGTCCCTCAATTTCAGCCAGAAAATACCTAAAATCACAGAAAAACACACAAACTCATAGTAAAGTCCAGAAAAGTGAATTTTAACTAAAAACTAATAAAAATATAATAAAAACTAACTAAAACATACTAAAAACATACTAAAAACAATGCCAAAAAGCGTATACATTATCCGCTCATCACCTGTACCTCAAAGATTCCCAGTTTCTCCATTACAGAGAGTGGAATTAAGTTTATGCCTGACCTCAGGTCACACAGAGCCTTCTCAAAGGTCATGGTGCCTATGGTACAAGGAATTAAGAATTTACCAGGATCCTGTTTCTTTTGAGGTAATGTCTGCCTAACCAAGTCAATCAGTTCATTGGTGAGCAAGGGGGTTCATCCACCCAAGTCTCATTACCAAATAACTTGGCATTCAACTTCATGATTGCTCCAAGGTACTTAGCAACTTGCTCTTTAGTAATATATTCATCCTCCTCAGAGGAAGAATACTCATCAGAGCTCATGAATGGCAGAAGTAGGTTCAATGGAATCTCTATGGTCTCTAGATGAGCTTCAGATTCCTTAGGTTCCTCAAATGGGAACTCTTTTTGTCCAAAGGACGTCCCATGAGGTCTTCCTCACTGGGATTCACATCCTCCACCTCCTCTCTAGGTTCGGCCACACCAAGTAAGGTTATGGCCTTGCACTCTCTTTTTAGATTCTCTTCTGTATTGCTTGGGAGAGTACTAAGAGGAGTTTCAGTGACTCTTTTACTTAGCTGGCCCACTTGTGCCTCCAAATTTCTAATGGAGGACCTTATTTCATTCATGAAACTGAGAGTGGCCTTAGATAGATCAGAGACTATATTTGCTAAACTAAAGGGGCTCTGCTCAGAATTCTCTATCTGTTGCTGAGAGGATGATGGAAAAGGCTTGCTATTGCTAAACATGTTTCTTCCACCATTATTAAAGCCTTGTTGAGGCTTTTGTTGATCCTTCCATGAGAAATTTGGATGATTTCTCCATGAGGGATTATAGGTGTTTCCATAGGCTTCACCCATGTAATTCACCTCTGCCATTGCAGGGTTCTCAGGATCATAAGCTTCTTCTTCAGAAGATGATTCTTTAGTACTGTTGGATGCATTTTGCAATCCATTCAGACTCTAAGAAATCAAATTGACTTGTTGAGTCAACATTTTGTTCTGAGCCAATATGGCATTCAGAGAATCAATTTCAAGAACTCCCTTCCTTTGAGGCGTCCCATTACTCACAGGATTCTTTTCAGAGGTGTACATGAATTGGTTATTTGCAACCATGTCAATGAGTTCCTGAGCTTATGCAGGCATTTTCTTTAGGTGAATAGATCCACCTGCAGAATGGTCCAATGATATCTTAGACAATTCAAATAAACCATCATAGAATATATCCAGGATGGTCCATTCTGAGAGCATGTCAGAAGGACACTTTTTAGTCAATTGCTTGTATCTTTTCCAAGTTTCATAGAGGGATTCACCTTCTTTCTGTCTGAAGGTTTGAACATCCACTCTAAGCTTACTTAGCTTTTGAGGAGGAAAGAACTTGGCTAAGAAAGCTGTGACAAGCTTATCCCAAGAGTTCAGGCTATCTTTAGGTTGAGAGTCCAACCATGTTCTAGCTCTATCTCTCACAGCAAAAGGGAAAAGCATAAGCTTATAGACCTCGGGATCAACTCCATTGGTCTTAACAGTATCACAGATCTGCAAGAATTCAGTTAAGAACTGAAAAAGATCTTCTGATGGAAGTCCATGAAACTTGCAATTATGTTGCATTAGAGAAACTAATTGAGGCTTTAGCTCAAAATTGTTTGCTCCAATGGCAGGGATTGAGATGCTTCTTCCATGGAAGTTCGAATTTGGTGTAGTGAAGTCACCAAGCATCTTCCTTGCATTGTTGTTGGGTTCGGCCATGTCTCCTTCTTTTTCGAGATTCTCTGTAAGGTTTTCTCTGGATTGTTGTGCTTTAGCTTCTCTTAGCTTCTTCTTTAGAGTCCTTTCAGGTTCAGGATCTGCTTCAAAAAGAATGTCCTTGTCTTTGTTCCTGCTCATATGAAAAAGAAGAAAACAGAAAAGAAGAGGAATCCTCTATGTCACAGTATAGAGATTCCTCTATGTGAGTAGAAGAGAAGAAGAATAGAAGAGGAAAAATTCAAACATAGAGAGAGAAGAGAAGAGGGTTCGAATTATGAGTAGAAGAGAAGTGTTAGTAGATAAATAAATAAATAGAAGGAGATGAGAGAGAGGAGTTTTCGAAAATAATTAAGAAGAAAAGGAAAATATTTTTGTTTTTATTTTAAAGTTTAGTTAGAATTCAAAAATTAAGAAATTGAATAAAATTAAAATTAAAATTTGAAACAATTAGTTAATTAAAAAGAATTTTGAAAAAGAAGAAGGTGATTTTCGAAAATTAGAGAGAGAAAAGTAGTTAGGTGGTTTTGAAAAAGATAAGAAATAGTAAAACAAAGAAAAAAGTTAATTAGTTAGTTGAAAAAGATTTGAAAATCAATTTTGAAAAGATAAGAAGTTAGAAAAGATTTTTGAAATTGATTTTGAAAAAGATATGATTTGAAAGAGATATGATTAAAAAGATATGATTGAAACAAATTTGATTTTTAAAGTTAAAATTGATTACTTGACAAACAAGAAACTAAAAGATATGATTCTAGAATTTAAAGACTGAACCTTTCTTAACAAGAAAGTAACAAACTTCAAATTTTTGAATCAATCACATTAATTGTTAGTAAAGTTTTCGAAAATTATGAAATAAAATTAAGAAAAAGATTTTGAAATCACTTTTTAAAATTTTTGAAAATAATAAAAAATGAAAAAGATTTGATTTTTGAAAAAGATTTGAAAAGATAAGATTTTTAAAATTGAAATCTTGACTTGACTAACAAGAAACAACTTATTTTAAAATTTTTTGACTAAGTCAACCCAAAGATTTCGAAAATTATGAGTAAAATAAGGAAAATATATTTTTTTTATTTTTTGAATTTTAATGAGGAGAGAGAAAAATAACTAAAATGACTCAAAACATGAAAATTTTGGATCAAAACCAATGATGCATGCAAGAACACTATGAATGTCAAGATGAACACCAAGAACGCTTTGAAGATCATGATGAACATCAAGAACTTATTTTTGAAAAATTTTCAAGAAAGGAAAAACATGCAAGACACCGAACTTAGAGATTTTTCATGTTTAGACACTATGAATTCAAAAATGCATATGAAAAACAACTAAAGATACAAAACAACAAAATATAAAGATCAAACAAGAAGACTTACCAAGAACAACTTGAAGATCATGAAGAACACCATGCATGAGTTTTCAAAAATTTTTAGAAAAATTAAAACATGCAATTGACACCAAACTCAAAACTTGACTCTAGACTCAAACAAGAAACACAAAATATTTTTGATTTTATGATTTTATAAATTTTTTTTGTAATTTTTTGAAAATTATTTTTAGAAAAACGAAAAGAAGAAAGATTTTGAAAGATTTTTTGAAAACTTTTTGAAAATAAAATAAAGGTTGAAACAAGAAGAAAATTACCTAATTTGAGCAACAAGATGAACCGTCAGTTGTCCAAACTTGAACAATCCCCAACAACGGCACCAAAAACTTGATGCACGAAATTGTGATCTCAATGGCGCCAACAACTTGGTACGCAGAATTGTAATCTCAACTCTTTTTCATAACTTCGCACAACTAACCAGCAAGTGCACTGGGTCGTCCAAGTAATAAACCTTACGTGAGTAAGGGTCGATCCCACAGAGATTGTCGGCTTGAAGCAAGCTGTGGTCATCTTGTAAATCTCAGTCAGGTGGATTCAAATGGTTATGGAGTTTTGATAATTAAAAGATAAATAAACATAAAATAAAGATAGAGATACTTACGTAATTCATTGGTGGGAATTTCAGATAAGCGTATGGAGATGCATTGTTCCTTCTGAATCTCTGCTTTCCTACTGCCTTCATCCAATCCTTCATACTCCTTTCCATGGCAAGCTGTATGTTGGGTGTCACCGTTGTCAATGGCTACTTCCCGTCCTCTCAGTGAAAATGGTCCTCTACGGTTTTTGTACGGCTAATCAACTGTCGGATTGCTTGCCTCGGATGAAAAATACCATGCACAAATATCGTATCGCTAATCAGCTGTTGGTTCTCGATCGTGTAGGAATAGGATTTACTATCCTTTTGCGTCTGTCACCACGCCCTACAGTCGCGAGTTTGAAGCTCGTCACAGTCATCCCTTCCCAGATCCTACTCGGAATACCACAGACAAGGTTTAGACTTTCCGGATCTCTGGAATGCTACCAAATGATTCTAGCCTATACCACGAAGACTCCAATCTCGGATTCAGATGCCCCATTGTCAGAGGAAAGTCGATGTGAATTGTTGATTAGAAACCGAAGAGATATACATTCAAGCTTGTTTTCATGTAGAACGGAAGTGGTTGTCAATCACGCGTTCATAAGTGAGAATGGCGATGAGTGTCACATAATCATCACATTCATCATGTTCTTGTGTACGAATGAATATCTTAGAATAAGAATAAGCATGAATTGAATAGAAGAACAATAGTACTTTGCATTAATACTCGAGGAATAGCAGAGCTCCACACCTTAATCTATGGTGCGTAGAAACTCCACTGTTGAAAATACATAAGTGAAAAGAGGGTAGGCATGGCCGAATGGCCAGCCCCCAATGTCTAAGATAGCACAAAACTAATCAAAGATGTCTAATACAATAGTAAAAGTTCTATTTATATTAAACTAGTTACTAGGGTTACAGAAATAAGTAAATGATGCAGAAATCCACTTCCGGGACCCACTTGGTGTGTGCTTGGGCTGAGTATTGAAGTTTCCACGTGTAGAGGTTGTCCTTGGAGTTAAACGCCAGTTTGTAACTTGTTTTTGGCGTTTGACTCTAGCTTGCAACTTGTTTCTGGCGTTTAACGCCAGAATAGGACAGAAAGGTGGCGTTGAACGCTAGTTTGCGTCATATAAACTCAGGCAAAGTATGGACTATTATATATTGCTGGAAAGCCCTGGATGTCTACTTTTCAACGAAATTAAGAGCGCGCCATTTTGATTTCTGTAGCTCCAAAAATTCCATTTTGAGTGCAGGGAGGTCAGAATCCAACATCATTAGTAGTCCTTTTTCAGCCTCTGAATCAGAATTTTGCTCAGGTCCCTCAATTTCAGCCAGAAAATACCTCATAGTAAAATCCAGAAATATAAATTTTGCTTAAAAACTAATAAAAATATACTAAAAAGTAGCTAGATCCTACTAAAAACTATCTAAAAACAATGCCAAAAGCGTATAAATTATCCGCTCATCAGGAAGTAAACTGATGGGATTTATGATGGGTTTGTTGAAGAGTGTGTTTTGGGAAGAGGGAAAGTAGGGTGTGGGTTTGAAGGTTTAGAAAGTAGGAGAGAGAAGAAAAAGGTGTGGTTGATGGGGATTCTGTGGGACCTACTGGCTTTTGAAGCTTGAAACTTCGAGCTCCCTGCCCCCTACCTGGCGTTCAACGCTAGGAATGGGCGTTGAACACCCATAGGGGGTTAAAATGCAGAGCTGGCTACTCCTTCAAGGGCGTTGAATGCCCAACATTGCTCTCTGTCTGGCGTTCAACGCTAGTGTGTATCCCTTTAGTGCATTGAACGCCCAGGCTACTCCCTTTCTGGCGTTCAACGCCAACAATTCCTTCTCTGGGCATTGAACGCTCAGAGGGGATCAGGGAGAGGATTTTCTCAGCTCCTTATTTGGCGTTGAACGCCCAACTTTCTCGTTATCTGACATTCAATGCCAGCAAGGGAGTCTCCTCAGGATGTTCTGTTTTCAGTTCTGCATGTCTTTGTCTCTGTCTGAAGTGCTGCACATGATCACAAACGTCAAAAAGCCAAGGAAAAACTACAATATAAGACTTAAAATAACTGAAAAGAAAATGAAAACATTATGGTAATGGTTGGGTTACCTCCCAATAAGCGCTTCTTTACCATCATTAGCTTGACGGACAACTCCATTACGAAGGTAGATAGGGGCTCAGATCTTCACCCCTTACAGTGAACTTTCTTCCTATGCTCTCATGCATGAGCTCCACATGCTCTAGAGATAGGATCATGTTCACTGTGTGTGAAACAACTGGACTCTTAGTGAAGACAACTCTCATGCCAGCCGAGAGGCCTTCAATAGAGATCTTCTTGTCCCTCTAGCCTTTAGGTACCTTCTTTTTAATACCTTCCTTCCAAGGCTTGATGATGGTTGCCCAACACCAAACTTAGAGTTGGTGTCTGGGGGCTCTGGAAAGCTCTGCACTGTGAGGGAAGGCTGAAACACTATATGTTGTACAATGGTACCACCTTTATTAAAGGGAGACTGAGGGTTGGGGATTTTGAACAAGATACAATCCTTATGTAGTCTCAGGACTAACTCTCCTCTTTTCACATCAATTATGGCCTTAGCATTGGCAAGAAAAGGCCTTCCAAGGATGATGGATTCATCCCTGTCCTCTCTAGTGTCTAGGAATACAAAATCTGCAAGGATGTAAATGTCTTCAACTTTCACTAGAACATCTTCCACCATGCCATATGCCCGTTTTAGGGGACTTGTCTGCCATCTCTAACGAGATCTTGGCACGCTGTACCTTTAGAATTTCTAGCCTCTTCATTACAAAGAGAGGCATTAGATTGATGCTGGAGCCAAGGTCGCATAATGCCTTCTCAAAGGTGGTGGTCCTTATAGTACAGGGAATCAGGAAGCTTCCAGGATCCGGTAGCTTCGGAGGGAGCTTCTTCTGAACCAAGGCACTGCACTCTGTGGTCAATACCACAGTCTCATCTACCTTTGAGGCCTTCAAGCACGCCATGGAAGGGGGTCCTTCTCCAATTCCTCTGTCTGAGAGGAGTTGGCTTTCAACTTCCTGAGGATTTCCAGGAACCGAGCAAATTGATCCTCCTTAGGCTTATCTTCCTCATCTGAAGAGGAGTATTCTTCAGGTTCTTCTCTTAGCAAAGGGGTGTGCAAGGTGATTGTGTCAGTCTCCTCATGAGCTCTGATTTCCTTGAGCTCCTTAATAGCAGGCTCCTCTTTGGGTTCGGTCACAACCTTCACCATGAGGGCCTTTTACTCTTCCCTTGGATTCACCTCTGTGTTGCTTGGAAAAGTGTTGGAAGGGATCTCTGGGATCCTCTTGCTCAGCTAACCAACCTGTATCTCCAAGTTTCGAATGGAAGACCTAGTTTTAGCCAAGAAACTGTGCGTGGTATTGGAGTGGTTGGAGACTATAGCAGCCAAGTCAGAGAGGCTGTGTCTCTAATTATTGCTGAGATGGTTCATAGGGTCTATTGCCGAACCTGTTCTGGTTCATCCCACCCTGATTAGTATTAAAGCCTTGTTGAGGCTTCCGCTGATCTCTCCACCTTAAGTTAGGGTGATTCCTCCATCCCATATTGAACGTATTTGAATAGGGATTGTTGTTGGAGTTTCTAGAGGGGTTTCCCATGTAGTTCACCTCCTCTAAGGTGGTCCAGGCATTATCACATGTGTCTATCTCATAAGCTGTCTCTGGACAGTAAGCATCTGAGTTCTGTGTCCCATTCAAGTGCTGAGTGATCATGTTGATCTGCTGGGACATGAGCTTGTTCTAAGCCAAGATGGCGTCTAAAGTGCCTACTTCTAGGACGCCTCTCTTCTGGGCAGCCCCATTACTCACAGGGTTCCTCTCAGAAGTATACATGTACTGGTTGCTGGCAATCATGTCAATAAGCTCCTGTGCCTCTTCAGGCGTCTTCTTGAAGTGGAGGGATCCACCTGCAAAGTGGTCGAATGACATCTTAGATGCCTTAGAAAGGCCATCATAGAAGATGTCTAGCATGGTTCAATCTGAAATCATGTTAGGAAGACATCTCCTAATTAGTTGCTTGTATCTTTCCCAAGCTTCATAGAGGGATTCACTCTCTTTCTGTTTGAAGGTTTGTACTTCCACGCTGAGCTTGCTCAGCTTTTGAGGTGGAAAGAACATGATCAAGAATCCATTGACCTTCTGTCTCTTACAGCAAAGGGAAAGAGCATGAGCTTGTAGACTTCTAGATTTACTCCATTAGTCTTGACAGTATCACATTTATGCAGAAAGTCAGATATGAATTTGTTTGGATCTTGCTGTGGAAGTCCATAAAACTGGCAGCTCTGTTGTACTAGAGTGACCAGTTGAGGTTTGAACTCAAAGTTGTTTGCACCAATGGCAGGAATGGAGATGCTGTGCCCATAAAAATCAGAATTGGATGCAGTGTAAGATCCTATGACCTTTCTTGCATCACCCACATTCTTTGGGTTAGTTGCCATTATTGTATCTTCAGCTTCTTGCTCTAGAGCTCCTGTAAGATTCCTTACGGCTCTGCTAACCTGAGCTTGTTGCAGACGCCTTTTTAAAGTCTTTTCAAGTTTAGGATCAAGGTCAAAGAGAGGTTCTTTATCCCTACTCCTGTTCATAAACAAGAAGAAAAAAACCAAGAAAAGAGAAAGAAAGGAGTCTCTATGTCAGAGTATAGAGGTCCTTTGTTAGAGAGATAGATAAAGAGAAAAGAAAAGAAAGGTATCTTTTATTAAAAAGAAGTTTTCGAAAAATAGAGAAGGGAAAGATTTAGAAATTTTTGAAAATAGAAGAGAGAGAAAAATGAAAGAGATATCAAACTTTTAAAATTAGAATAAGATAAAACAAATAACTAACTAAAAAGATTTGAAAATAAAATCAAAGATTTGATTTTAAAAATTTTTGAAATTTAAAAGAAAAGAAAGAGTCAATTAGAGATTTTAAAATTTAAATTTGAAAAAAAAGTCAAACAAGATAAGGTAAGCGTTTAAAAATTTAAGATAGAAGATTTGTTTTTGAAAAATTTTGAACTAAAAAGAGAAAGTCAAAGAAAGATTTAAAGATTTTAAAATTCAAAATTAAAAGAAAAAAAGAAAAACAAACAAAATACTAAACTTTTAAAATTTGAATTTAAAAAGAAAGATAAGATAACAAAATTTTGAAAAATCAAAGAAAAAGATAAGACAAAGATTTGAAAAGATAGAAAAGATAAACAAGAAAACAAGATTACTAATTACGACACCAAATTTTTTTTTGAATTTAAATTAAAATTTTGAAAGATTAAAAATTAAAAAGAAAAGAACAACACTAGATGGACACCAAACTTAAAAAGTTTGAAATCAAAGGCACTAATTATCGAAAAAATTAAAAAGAAAAAACATTAAAAGACATGAAACTTAAAAAATTTGAAATCAAACAAAGAAAAACACCAAGAAATTTTCGAATAAGAAGAAAGAAAAACAAGAACAATTTAAAAAAACTCAGGAAAAGAAATGAAAACCAAAGGGACACCAAACGTAAAACTTGACACAAGACTCAAACAAAAAGAAAAAGACGACTAAGGAGAAAAAGTTTTTGAATTTTTTTTGAAAAAGAAAATAAAAAACACAATTAAAAGAAAAACAAGTAAAAGTACCTGATCTAAGGAGCAAGACAACCGTTAGTTTGTTAATCATAAACAATCCCCGACAATGACGCCAAAAACTTGGTGTGCGAAAGTAGAATTCGCACAGTTGAACCGGCAAGTACACCGGGTCGTCCAAGTAATACCTCAGGTGAGTGAGGGTCGATCCCACGAGGATTGTCGGATTGAGCAAGTAATGACTATCTTGCAGATCTTTGTCAGGCAAATAGAAAAGAGTGGTTTTTGTAGAAACGCATAAAATGAAATAAGAACGAAGGCGATACCAACTTAATGTAGAAACAATGATGAGAGATTATTTGAAGCCTCGAAGATGCTTGTTCTTCTAGATTAATACTTCTCCCTGTCTACTTTCACAACGAATAATTCATTCAATGGCAAGGATGTAAGTGATTAAAGCCAGAGTCAGTGGTCATTAATCTCCTTTGATCCAAACCAAACGCCAGGGTCAGTGGTCATTCAATCTGGACGAGGGTGAAGCTCACGCATTCAATCTCTGATGATCCTACTCAAAATACCACAGACAAGGCCGAATCTTCCAGATCGGAGAATGTAGCTCTATGTTTCTAGCCTTAGCACCACAGAAACCTCAGTCACCCATGACTAACGATATTTTATATCACTTATTCCAATTAGCCCAGATACGTGTTGGAATCTGTGATGGACTCTCAAGCTGTAGCTCAATACTATTCTGTTAAAGACTCGCAAGAACTCATGTAGAATCAGGGGTCATACATCTGTTCCACCCTAGATTAATAAGAATGAAGAACTAAAATGCATCATAGAATAGAATTAGACATAAATTAAAGTAGAAAAGTAATTGTATTAATCCATAGAAATCAACAGAGCTCCTAACCTTAACTTAGGAGGTTTAGTTGCTCCTACTGTATAGAAAATAATGTACGATGTGTTCTGAGGGTCTCCCAATCCTAACATGGGTGATCTCTGCCTATATATACTAATCTGATAATTAAAAATTACAAAAGTGAAATAAACTAAGTAGAAAGGTGCGAAAATCCACTTCTGGTCCCATTTGGTGAGTGTTTGGGTTGAGCTTGGTGTCTAACTTGAAGGAGTGGGCGTTGAACGCCCACTAGGGGGTGTCCACGCTGCCTTGATGCTCCCTTGGTGGCATTGAATGCCAGTCTTGGGCGTTCGCTGGCTTCAGTCCTCTTGGGGCGTTGAACGCCAGAAAGGGGGTAGTTTGAGCATTCAACGCCCATTTTGGGCCATCATTTCGGGAAGAAAGGTATAGACTATTATATATTGCTAGAAACCTCTGGAAGTGAAATTTCCAATTCCATTAAGAACGCGTCAATTGGACCTCTATAGCTCCAGAAATGCTTGTTTGAATGCATAAAGGTCAGGATCTGACAGCATCTACACTCCTTTCTTCGCCTCTGAATCAGACTTTGCCAAAATTTGCCAATTTCACCCAAAAATTACCTAAAATCATAAGAAAAATACAAAAGCTCAAAGTAGTATCCAAAAGTGAATTTTACACTAAAACTAAAACATAATAAAACTTAACCAAATATACTAAAAACACTCGAAAAATAGTATCAAAAGGCATATAAAATATCCGCTCATTAGGTTCTGACGGACTCAAATTTTCTTTACCACAAAAAACCCTCACTAGGACTTGTGAATGCCAGGATGTGGAGCTTTTATTTCGAAGAAGATGAGAAGACGAAGTGATCTCTTTGAATATGGGGGTTTAAACGTTTTGTAACTCCTTCCTAGTTGAAACGGCGTTGTTTTGTTATGTGTTTAGTGCCAAAACCTAATACGACGACGTTTTCTATTGTCCAGCATGGCAATTATTTGCTAGGTCACTCCTTCTGGGAAGCAACTTGGACAGAAAAATGGGAAGAAACCAACTTGGTGTATTTTTTTTTCAATCTCCAAGACATAAATAGTGCAATTGGAAAGTCAGGGACTAAATCAGTGCATTTCGTGAATTTCAGAGATTACTTTGAGGTTTAACTCAGACTTTAACACTAAAGTAAACAAATATGTTAGGTGAGTCATGAGAAAAATTAGATTCAAATTATGGGAGAGACTAAGGAAGTGGAAAGAATGACTTAGTAACACATAAAAATAAGGGTTAAGTATGATTTTGGTCCCTAACGTAGAGGCCAAAAATTTATTTCGTCCACAGCCTTTTGTTTGCAACAAAATGGTCCCTAAAGTTTCAATTTATTTAAAAATCATCCTTCGGATGAAAATGCCCTTCCCCCATCTTCCCCAAAATGCAGAAACAGAAGCAGAATGCAGGAGCAGCATGCAGAAGCAGAAAGCAGAAGCAGTGAAACAACAACATTGAAATAACAATAACTAGAAGAATAATACCAACAACAATAATGGATAATGAAATGAAAGCAACAACAAAAGCAAAAGCAGAAAAATTAAAGAAAAAAGGGCTGCAGCGGTGGTGGAAGAGGAGGGGCTACGGCGTTGAACTGTGAATCGCAAGGAGAGGAGAGATGCGGTGGTGGTGGCGGATCGCGTGGAAAGGGCTGCGGCAGTGGTGGCGATGCCGCCTCTCCCCCCTCCTCCTCTCTTTCTCCCCCCTTTTTCCCCTCTCGTTCCCTCTCTTTTTTATTTTATTTTATAATTTTTTAGTTAGGGATAAAATGGTAATAAAAATAAAAAATTTGGTAAAAAGGATGATTTTAAAACAAATTAAAATTTTCGGGATCATTTTGTAGCAAAAAAAGCCGAAGATGAAATAAATTTTCGATCTCCACGTTAGAGACTAAAATCGTACTTAACCCTAAAAATAATCTCTATTAGTAATGGGTGGTTATTTTTTCATTGTTTGAAAAGATACTGTAGAGTGAGTTGGTTACTTTCTGCGTGCAGGTTGATGAGCGGATATTTTTTACGCTTTTTTACATCATTTTCATATAGTTTTAATATGTTTTATTTAGTTTTTATTATCTTTTTATAGGTTTTAGTGTTAAATTCATATTTTTGGATTATACTATTATTTTTTGTGTTTTTGTACAATTTCAGGTATTTTCTGGCTGAAATTGAGGAGTTGCAGTAGAAGTCTGATTCAGAGACAGAGAAAGCACTACAGATGCTGTCCGGATCTGACCTCTTTGCACTCGGAAGACCTTTTCTGGAGTTATAGAAGTTCAAATGAAGCGATCTCAACGGATTTGGAAATCTGACTTCCAGAGCTTTCCAGCAATATATAATAGTCTATCATTTGTTTTGGATTAGAAGGTCCAAAACTGGCGTCTAACACCAGCTTCTTGCCCCTTTCCAAGTGTCGAGCGTCCAAAGAGCAGAGACCATCGTCCAAACACCCAGAGAGGACTTCCTAGCTGGCGTTCCGCACCCAGAGACCTCATAGCATGTATATCTCATGAAAGCTCAGCCCAAACACTCACCAAGTGGGCCCCATAAGTGGATTTTAGCACTAAATAGACTGTTTTACCCTTACTAGTCATTTGTTTAGTATTTAAGGGATTATATTTATGTTATTCAAACCTTTAATCACCTTCTTCAAACATTTTATAGATTATTTTCATTTTTACTTTGTATTTTACATCAGTATGAATTTCTAAACCTCCTAGGTAGAGGGGAGAAGCCCTTCTGAGTCCTATGAATTATAAAGTATTACTATTTCTTCTCCGATCCGTGTTTGATCTGTTTCTAAGATGTATATCCGATCTTCATCGTGGTGAATAGGATGATCGAACAATCAACTTTGTTTATCACACTAAGACGAACATGCCTGACAAACACCCGCATCTATTTGGGTTCGTGTGAATACGTGACTGGAAAGCACGAGCCAAAAGCTATGTTTATACATCTCACAGACGGTTAATCTACGACTTCATTGGGGACTTCTCGAGACACCAGTTCAGCCAATTTTTGGGGAGATTAGGGTCTCCGTGGTGTAGGCTAGAATCCAAAGAAGTAGCGTTCTCTGATCCAGAAGATTCGACCTTGTCTGTGGTGCTTTGAGTAGGATCACCAGGAGAATGACTTGCTAGTGCTTCACCCTTCGTCAAATTGGATGACCATGACCAATGGCGTTCAATCTGTAGCAGAGGAGATCAATGACCATGGCCCATGGCGTTGATCACATACAGCACGCCATAGAAAAAGATCACCCACAAGCAGAGAAGACAGTAATACCAGAAGTATTTCAGAAAGGCAAAGCAACTCAAATCCTTCAACATATCCCTATTGCTGATTTCAAAAGTCCTAATATAATTCCATATCCAACAACGTTCTGATCTGCTTGACTAAGACCTGCAAGATAACTATAGCTTGCTTCAAACCACAATCCTCGTGGGTATCGACCCTGACTCGCTCAGGTATTACTTGGATGACCCAGTGCATTTGCTGGCACAACAGTACGAAAGTGTGGGGATTCGTGCTACTAAGTTTTTGGCGCCGTTACCGGGGATTGTCGAGTTTGGACAAAGTGACGGATTGTCTTGCTCCCTAGATCAGGTAATTTTTATTTTCTTTTCTTTATCATTCGTAATCGAGTCTTATAATTTTTGCTTTCTTCTTCTCTAATTTTCAAAAAAAAAATATTTTTCTTTTCTTTGTTTAATCTTTGTTCTTTGTTTGAGTCTTGTGTTCCTGTTGAGTCTTTTATTTTTTATTTTCTTCTTCAATTTTTGGAAAAAAAATAAAAAAACTTTTCAAAAATATTTTTATTTTTTGTTCAATTTTTGTCTTTGGTTAGAGTCTTGTTTTTATGTTCTTGGTAAATTTTTGCTTCTTTGAGTCCCTGTATTTATTAATTATAGCAATTTTCAATTTTTTGGTATCTTCCTTTTGAAAAACTTTTCAAAAATAATTTTTCTTTGGTTAAATCTTGTGTCAAATCTTTAAGTTTGGTGTTTTCTTGTTACTTTTCTTTAATTTTCAAAATTTTTTTTTTTAGTTTTGTAAAAATTTTAAGTTTGGTGTTCTTTTCATGTTCTTGTGTTCTTTGAGTCTTTGAGTTTTGTTCTTCATGTTCTTGTTAGTCTTCAAGGTGTTCTTGTGTTTTATTTGTGTTTTGATCTTAAAATTTTTAAGTTTGGTGTTTCTTTGTATTTTCCCTCCAAATTTTTGAAAATAAAGAGCACTAGATCTAAAAATTTTAAGTCTTGTGTCTTTTACTTAATTTTCTCTCTCCTCATTAATTTCAAAAATAAAATATCTTTTTTATCTTTATTTTTTATTAATTTTTGAATATTTTTAATAAAAAAATTCATTTTGAATTTAAATTTTATCTTATCTTATCTTAGTTGCCAAGTTTTCAAAAATAAAATCTTTTCAAAAATAAAAATAATATCTTTTTCAAAATTATATCATTTTCAAAATCTTATCTTATCTTATTTCAAATTTAAAATTCTAACTTTCAATTTCAAATTTCAAATTTAAAATTTCAAATTTTAAAAATTAAACCTTTTCAAAAATCAATTCTTTTTCAAAATCAAATTTCAAATCTCTATCTTATCTTGTTGACTTTTTCAAAATTCAAAATTTTAAAATTTTAAAATTTAAAATTTCAAAATAAAAATTTTAAATTTCAAAATTCAAATTTTAATTTTAAAACTTCAAATTTTAATTTCAAATCTCTTCTTAATTAATTACCTAACTTCTCTCCCTTCTTTTTCAAAACTACCTAACTAACTCTTCTCTCTCTCAATTTTCGAAAATTACTTCCTCTATTTCTCTTCCCTCTTTTTCAAAAAACAATAATTAAAATTCAATTCTTTTTGAATTAATTAACTTAATTTTTGAAAATAATAAATTAATAAAATAAAAACAAAAATATTTTAATTCTTATTTACTTTTTCTATTTATACTTCTTCTCATCTCTAGTCATATCATTCGACATCTTCTTCTTCTCCTTCTTCCATCTTCACTTTTCTCAATTATTCTATCTTCTTTCTTCACATCTCACTTTAAGGAGGAGTTTCTTGCCAATTGGCACGAAAAGTCTTCTTCTTTCTTTTATTTTTCTTCTTGTTTATGACCAAGAACAGGGATAAAGAACCCTCTTGACTCCTGATCCTGAACCTGAGAAGACATTAAGGAGGCGTTTACAACAAGCTAAAGCACAACACTTTGTAAGAGACCTTTTAGAAAGTTTTGAACAAGAACAAGGAGACATGGCCGAACCTCAAGCGGAGTCCAGAAAGGTCCTTGGTGACTTTACCATGCCTACCTCTAACTTTTATGGTAGAAGTATCTTTGTACCTGCCATTGGAGCAAAACATTTTGAGCTTAAGCCTCAGTTAGTCTCTCTTCTACAGCAGAACTACAAATTCCATGGACTTCTAATGGAAGATCCACATCAGTTTTTAGCTGAGTTCTTATAGATCTGTGATACTATAAAGACTAATGGAGTTAATCCTGAAGTCTACAAGCTGATGCTCTTTTTCTTTGCAGTAAGAGACATTTGCAGTAAAAGATAGAGCTAAACTATGGTTGGATGCCTAACCAAGAGAGAGTCTTGACTCTTGGGAAAAGCTGGTTAATGCTTTTGTGGCTAAGTTCTTTCTCCCTCAAAGGATGAGCAAAATTAGAGTGGAAGTTCAAATCTTCAGATAAAGAGAAGGTGAATCCCTCTATGAAACTTGAAAAAGATACAACCAACTGATCAGGAGATGTCCTTCTGACATGCTCTCAGAGTGGTCCATCATAGGTGTGTTCTATAATGGGTTGTCTGAGATATCAAATATTTCATTGGATAGCTCTGCAGGTGGATCCCTTCACTTGAAGAAAACACCTACAGAAGCAAGAGAACTCATTGAGATGGTTGCTAACAACCAGTTCATGTACACTTCTGAAAGAAATCCTGTAAACCATGGGACCTCTTAGAAGAAAGGAGTTCATGAAGTTGATACTCTGAATGCTATATTGACATCATTTTCATATAGTTTTTAGTATATTTTATTTAGTTTTTGTTATCTTTTTATAGGTTTTAGTGTTAAATTCACATTTTTGGATTCTACTATGAGTTTTTGTGTTTTTGTACAAATTCAGGTATTTTCTGAGAAAGCACTATAGATGCTGTCCAAATCTGACCTGGCTGCATTTGGAAGAGCTTTTCTGGAGCTACAAAAGTCCAAATAAAGCACTCTCAACGGCTATGAAAACCTGACTTTCAGAGCTTTCCAAAAATATATAATAGATTATACTTTGCTTCGAATTAAAAGGCCCAAAACTGGCGTCCAATGCTAGCTTCCTGCCCCCTTCCAGGCATCCAGCGCCCAAAGACCAGAGACCAGCATCCAAACGCTCAGAGACCTCATAGCACGTGGATCTCATCAAAGCTCAGCTCAAACACTCACCAAGTGGGTCCCAGAAGTAGATTTTAGCACTAAATATACTGTTTTACCCTTACTAGTCATTTGTTTAGTATTTAAGGGATTATATTATGTTATTCAGACCTTTAATCACCTTCTTTGAATCTTTTACAGATTAGTTTCATTTTTACTTTGTATTTTACATCAGTATGAGTTTCTAAATCTCCTAGGTTAAGGGGAGGAGCCCTGATGAGTCTTATGAATTAATAAAAGTATTACTATTTTTTCTCTGATCTGTGTTTGATCTGTTTCTAAGATGTATATCCGATCTTCATCGTAGTGAATAGGATGATCGAACAATCAGCTTTGTTCATCACACTAATACAAACATGCCTGACAAACACCCTCGTCTACTTGGGTTTGTGTGAATATGTGACTGGAAAGCACGAGCCAACAGCTAGGTTTATACATCTCTCAGACGGTTAATCCACAACTTCGTTGGAGACTTCTTGAGACACCAGTTCAGCCAATTTTTGAGGAGATCAGGGTCTCTGTGGTATAAGCTAGAATCCAAAGAAGCAGCGTTCTCTGATCTGGAATATTTGACCTTGTCCGTGGTACTTTGAGTAGGATCGCCAGGAGAATGACTTGCTAGCGCTTCACCCTTCGTCAGATTGGATGACTACGACCAATGGCGTTCAATCTGTAGTAGAGGAGATCAATGACTACGGCCCATGGCATTGATCACATACAACCTGCTCTAGAAAAAGATCACTCACAAGCAGAGAAAACAGTAATACAAGAAGTAATTTAGAATGGCAAAGCAACTCCAATCCTTCAACATATTCCTATTGCTGATTCTAAATGTCCTAATACAATTCTATATCCAACAACTTTTTGATCTGCCTGACTAAGACCTACAAGATAACCATAGCTTGCTTCAAACCACAATTCTCGTGGAATTGACCTTGATTCACTCAGGTATTACTTAGATGACTCAGTACACTTGTTGGCACAACAGTACAAAAATGTAGGAATTCGTGCTACCACAGGTAATCGAAGTAGCAGAAAAATTTTTCTTACTTGCTATCTAAGTCAGTCGAACTCGAATTATTATACTCGAGTTATAGTCTATTCGATCATAAAAAAATTCGTCTCTTTGAAACATGAGGACGTTTTGTCTTATTTGGACTAAGTCGGTCCAAACAAACTAGGAATCTAAGTTTAGATTTTCAATATGATAGACATATGGTAATAAATTTATGTACAAACAGTAATCATACCAAGAATAATCTTTACTGTTAATTTCTTAACTAATGAAAATATGATGTGAATTGAAAAATTATTTTGTAGCTCCTTACACAAAAAGATTCTTTTTTTAAGAATTAAAAATTTAAGTATATCGAGATAAATAAATAAAATTGTGCATTTTCTTTATTAGTGTCAAATAAATATATAGTATGGCATCGTTCTTGTTTTTATATTTAAATCTTATTTTATTAAAGGATAAAGCTTTTTGGTTAATGATAATATTTAGCTTACTGTTTGTTAAATTAGATAAATAGAATATAATTAGTTATGACTTGCTATTGTAAGTCAATTGAGTGCTTTTACTGGTAATACCAGTTATTGTATATATGAACACCAAGTTAATGTTAATAATAATCACTTTTTCATTTCCTTCAATATGGTATTATGGTATTAGAGGAATAGTCACTTCCGCTACTTCTCTTTCCTCTTTTTCTCTTACTTTTCTAGAAAATTTCAATTTTCAGGGAAACCTTTTTTCCTCTTGTGCTTCTCTTCCACGATTCTAGCATGATTCTTTCATCATCATAGATGATCTCACCAATCCATATTTTCTCCATCAAGCTGATGGTCCTGGACTCGTTCTTGTCTCACAACCCCTAACCAGTGATAACTATAATTCTTGGAGCTGTTCCATGGAGCTCGCTCTTTCCGTCAAGAATAAACTTGGCTTTGTTGATGGTTCAATCCTCAGCATGTTGCTCTTTGGACACGCAGCAACAATGTGGTACTTTCTTGGATTTTCAATTCTCTTTCCAAGGATATTGTTGGTAGTGTTATGAGGTCGCGAGTATCTTCTATGGCAGATTGAAATTGATTGGATCCCAATTCCTTGGCAATCCAATCTCCCTAATCATAATCAATCTTGCCAATTCCTTGATCCAATTGTCATGAGAAGAGGTTAAGTGCGTGTCTCTCATTCATAAGCCACACAAATTCTCAAGACCTCAATTCCACCCGAATAGTGTTGGTCAAGAGAATTGTGAAGGATAGAGCCCCAATTCTAATGCCCATGATTCTCCTTCCGAGGCTCACACAAGCATTCACAGATTCAAACCCCCTTCCAGAGTGAATGAATCTCAATCAAAACAGAGGATATCTAATAGCTACACAAATGAATTGAGGAGAAGAAGTTCACTCAATCATGTGAAATATAATAGAGCTCCTCCCCTAATGAAGTGGGGTTTAGTTGATCATTGTTCTAAGAACACTTGCAGAAAATTTAAATTGCATTAAAAGTAAACTCAGCTCAAAGCAAACGAAAATGTAAAATTGCAGGAAGTAAATTGGCAGAAAGGTAGAAGTGCAAGAAATTTAAATTACATAAAGAAAATTGAATTCAATACAAGTTAAAATGTAAAATTTACAAAAAATAAAAGTGTATCTACTATAATTCTACGCTGAGCTCTCTAGAGTCTCTAATCCTCTAAGAGAGCTCTCTACCAGAGCCTTCTACCCTACTCCTACTCCTACTACCGTCTACTCTTTTCAGCCCCTCTAATGAATTGAAACTGATGCCTTTATATAGGCTTTCCTAAATTGCAAATTGAAATAAAATTAAAAGCAAATTACAATCAAATAAAAATTAAATCTAGATGATTCTTATGGCCTTGATTGAGTGATATAAATGGGCTTGCTTGCTTGTTTAAATGGGCTCAGAATGATGTAAATTAAACCAAAGGGACTGCTTCCAGGAGAGCAGAGCATTTTGAGGAGAGCGTAGCGCTCGGGGACCCACGCGTACGCGTCACCCACGTGTATGCGTGCTTTAGCAATTTGGCCCATCGATGCGTACGCGTCACCCATGCGTACGCGTCCCTTGCAGCGCTCTCTTTGAGAGCGTAGCATTTGCAAAAAAAGCGCCCTTCCACGCGCACGCATCGCCCACGCGCACGCGTGGACCCTAAAAAATGCCACTTCCACGCTTTTTCTTCATCCACGTAATCGCATGTTCTATCCATAATGTCACACCGATGCGTACGCGTCGCTGGTGAATTTTCCAGCCTCAATACCGTAGGTGTAAATCCCGTAAATTAGTAGATAATTAGTCAATAAATTAGTTTTTAATAAGGAAGATTAGAAATGTGAATATTATATCAAATTAGGATAGAGCTCATCGAAAAGAGAATTTTGGCACTACTTTAAAAAAAATCGGTCCAAGATGGGACCGAACGGGCTGAACCGGTTGAATCGGGACTAAACCGGGCTGTGGGCCCAACCGGGCCAACTTATAAGTGAACCCACGCTCCATCTTCTCTTCATTTTAAGCTGAAGCACATTGAAAGCATTCAGCTCTAGGGAAGGAATGAAAGAAACGTCGAACCCTTACGGTGATTTCAATTCACCGTATCTCATTCGTCCGAGCTCTGATCGCCGCACCGTTTGTAGCCACGCATCCACCGTGTCGAGCTCTACATTTCTATCAGAACAATTTCATAGGTAAGCCCTTAAATATTCTCAACCACTCTTTTCCCCCAATTTTCGAAATATAGGAACGAAAGTTGAATTTCCTTAACTTCTGATGTTTTAGGATCCAATTAGCTTGAGGAACACGTTCACTCTTGCTTATGTGAAGCTTGGGTAAGGTGAGGATATGATAATTCTATTTTAATTTCATTGAATTTGAGCTGTGAGTATTAAATTGAGTATATATCTGTTATAAATGTGTATTAGGTTGTGAATAAATAATTGGAGCTTGAAATTGTGAATATTGGAACTTGGAGGAAGCTGAGCCTAGTGTTTATTGAATTTAAAGGGCTGTGTTTGTTTTGGAAGGGCTGTGTTTATTTTAATTAAAGTGCCTTGATCGTTACGTAGGAATCGGCAAAGGTATGGTTTAGGTTTCTTGCATTTAATATAATGTTCTGTGAAAACTTAGGATAGATGACCATGGGATAAGCTGGATTGCAGGTGTATATTGAATGTTTAGCAAATTGTTGGTAAATATGCTTGATAGGTGCTGGTTGGGTGATTGGTAATTTGATTGTGTGATGAAGTTTATTATTTATAATGAAGTTGGAAAAGAATATGGTTGAGTTGCTGGTTATGTTTTTACAAGAATGTTGAATGAAAGTATAATAGAATTGTTGAGAAATGAAACTATCTAGTGTTATTGACTAGTGGTTAATAGAATGGTGTAGCGCTTGGTTAATGGTTGTTGCCGGCAATTGTTTTGATTTTGACAGGTGTGATATTGGATGAAATGGAAAACTTTAATGAATAAGAGGTTTTAAAAGTTTACAAAAATTGGTTTTTGTGTTGAACTTTGGCGGGCTATAACTTGGCTTCTGGAACCCCAAATTGATTTCAACTTGTTTTAAATGAAATTTGAACTCGTGAAGTTTATGCCGTTCGAAGAACGGAAGAAAAATAATTTAAAATGATTGAGTTATGTCAGTTGGAAGATTGAATCTATAAATGGTGCTATAAATAGGTTTTGGTTACTTTGCTTCTTCAACCCTGCTGCTGCAACTTCGTTCATGCATCTGCTTTATTTTTTTTTAAAGAACGTACGCCAGGTCACACGTACGCGTGACCCACGCGTGCGCGTGGAGTGGAATCTTGGAGATGCGTATGCAACGAGTCCTATGCGTGCGCGTAAGGGGTAAACGAGCATGTCCACGCGTACGCGTGACTCACGCGAACGCGTGACATGAGGTTTACACCCGCGCGTACACATGACAAAGGGACGCGTGCGCGAGTTGCAATTTTACTTTTCCACGTGCACGCATGAGCCACGCGTACGCGTAGGCCATATTTCAGCAAACTTGATTTTTAATATTTTAAAATAGTGTTTCAAACTTCTAAACCTCTATTTTCATTCCATTGGTCATGAATAATAGTGTTAAACTTGATGATCAGATGAAGCTAGGAAATGAGGATAACTTGAAGATGAAGTGAAGTTAAAAAGTGATGAATTGATTATGAGAGGTTATGGATAAGTCATATATGATACTTGACTGGATGTTCTGATGAAAGATTATGTATGAAAATGGCCTGAATGATTTAATGATCTGAGATATGAGGTTCCCTGGATAAAGTGCTGTGGCTTGCCATCACGTGTACCAGGTTAAAAACTCGATACTCTATTGACCCTACGACGTAAGTGTGACCGGGCACTATATAAATTCCTGGGAATGTTACCCCCATTGAGCAATATCGATTATTTGATAAAAAGCTATGCATTGACTCTTGGGGATGCACGTCGAGGGACAATCTAAGTTCAATTCAGACTTGTCGGGTTGGCTAGATAACCGACATATGAGCCTCATCAGTCATAGGACAGGCATGCATCATATGTATATTACTCGAATTACTTACTTGTGCTTTAATTGGGTGTGCCTATATGTACTTGCCATGTTAAATGTGTATTTGTTACCTGCAGTAATTGTAACCTTCTTGTGCTTGCCTTTATTTGTCTATTTGTCTGTGAAAATGCATGATGGAGTTGGATGTATGGAAGAATGGCAGTATGGGACAGATTTAATATCAAGTTAAGTTAGGTTTAAATATTCTTAGAAAACCACCTTTTATGGCTCCTGTTTAATACTTTAAGCTCTATAATCTGAGTGTCGTCATTCTAGGATTGCCTCTGGCATTCCCAGGACCTTATATATTATTGGCTTTCTCTTCGCATAACTTGTTCTTTTTTATCCTCTTAGAGGTTTATGGAGAGGCAGGATTATGTATATGTACTTTTGGGTTTTGGATATGTATGTATATATGTGTAAATATTCTCCAGCCAGTATTGACTTCGAGGGCTGAGTTAGGAGGTCGTTATTTTGTATCTTTGAGTCTCTGTTTCTGTTTTGGATTACTTTACACTTGACAGCTGTAGCTTTCTTAGCACGCAAGTTAACTCGTTTCTCGAGCGTTGCGCTTTTATTTTGCGATTTTTATTTCCTCTATTCTTCAAGGCTCCTTGCATATTATAATTCTTCTGCTATTATATATATAAATTTTATTTTAGAGGTCGTAATACCACATCACCTCTGTTTTACGACTTAAGCGTAAAGCTCTATGTGGTAGGGTGTTACAGCAGGCGCTCTTGAACGAGGAGCGTAGCGCTTTGCGCCAAAGAGCGCTCTTCCTTGGTTAAATTATGAGCCACGCTTTTAAAAGCGTGGCCTAAGGTTCCAAAGCGTGCTCAGACTTCAAAGTGTGCCCCAAAATTCCTCTTTTCTCCTTTTGAGCTTAATTTGTGCATTATTGCTTCTTTTTCTACTAATTTCATACAAAGTTTATAAAATCAAAAGCACTAAAATTAAGCATTAATCATCAATTTATGTATGAAAAAGCATAGAAAAACCTAACATGATGCGCAGTCATAAGTACGCATACTTCTGCTTGCGTACGCGAGATGCCAAACCCGCATGGATTGGCCGCGTTGCGTGCAGGGTTTGCATACGTAAATTCCACAGAGAAGAAAATTTGGTTAAGTGCTGCAGAATTTTAATTTTCCCCACCAAACTTCTGATGTGTATAACTTTTTCGTTTCAAAACATTTTTCTTCCGTTCTCTGAACGGCATAAACTTCATGGACCCAATTTTCATATGAAACGAGTTTGAAACCATTTGGGAGTCTGGGAGCCAAGTTATGGCTTATCGAAGTTCGGCCAAAAATCAGTTTTACACAAAACCTCAAACCTCAAATTTTTATCAAGCCACCTTTCAAAAGCAACATATCATGCTTAAATTCTGGACCAACTCAAGCAATATCACAGCCCATCACTTCACATCCTTCTACCACCCATTAAACTCCAATTTCAACAACTCTAGTACATGAACTTCACACTTATATCAATAAGAACATCAATAAGTCATTACCTATACATATTCATTATTATCAACATGGAAATTATCATCATAGCATCATTTAGCAGTCCATTTTCCATACCCAATATCCAATAACACCCAATTCTCAACCTAGTTCACAATTATCATCAAGGCACTAAACCATTCAACATACACATATATTCATTCTTATCTTATGGTCATCTAGGCTAAGTTTTCACAGAACGTTATATATTAAATACGTGAAACCTAAACCATACCTTAGTCGATTTCTACGTATAATATGAAACACCACCAAAGGGGCACCAAACACAGCTCCATGGATCTAAAATCCCCAAAGTAATGGCACCCAAACTCCTCCAAGCTACCAATGTATAAAATTAAGCTCCAATTTATATACACACCAACCTAATTCACATATATGACACATTCATACCCAAAATTCAATACCTAATATACTCAACTAAGGAATTAGCTAAGGTTCTAGAATTCTCATCTTACACAAGCAACCAAAGAAGCAAGGTTGAACGTTTCTCTCAAGCTAATTCGAACCTAAATACTGAAATTAAACAATTTTCAACATTTTGGCCCACCAATTTTCGAAACTGGAAATGAGGAAATTGAGGAAGAAAACGTGACTTCCTTACCTTATAATGCATTGCGCTTTGTAGAGCTCAACGTTGCAGTCGCGTGGCTACAAATGGTGTGGCGATCGGAGCTCCAGATCAAAAGTTACGGTAGTTTGATTATGTAGGTGAGGGTTTGGAACCTTTCCCCTTTTCCTTGAATGATCCACGGGTTCCTCATCGAGGAAGAATAAGAATGAGCTGATGCTCATTAATTTAAAGGAGTTGGTTGGGCCCATAGGCCCAGTTTGGGTCCGGTTCGATCGGTTCGTCCTGTTTGGCCCAATCTTGGGCCAAATTATTTGAAATTAGTGTCAAAATTCTTGTTTTAATTAGCTCTTTTCTATTTTAATATAAAATTTACATTTCTAATTTTCTTTATTAAAATTTAATTTATTGATTAATTATTCGCTAATTTTACGGGATTTACAATATATATCTGTTTCGTGGGTTACCTGAAATGCTAATTTGGGTCTGAACCTGAGGTTCAGATCCCTTTGAAGGGTAGTGACTGACTTGTTTAGTGCCAAGCTGCCACCTGTCTGAGTTCTTCATGAGGAAGTGAGGGTGGTACTTGCAAGAGACTCCGATACTTAAGTTAGTAAGGGCTTTAGGCATGTTTTTAGTATAGTAGAACGTGAAGTTGGATCACCTCCTTGGTAGCGGTAGTTCCATCTTATCTTATATCTTAGAAGTTTGTCGGAGTCTATCTTTTAGGTGGAGATAGGGATTTAGTCACTGCTTTCTAGAAGCGGTGACCTTGTCGTGTTGGGTAAGTGGAGTTGGACTCCTTAGGTGGTGTCCGACCTCTTCAAAGAGGTTGGGTAGGGGATGAGAGGCTACCTTCCAAGGTTGGTCCTTTCATCCTTATTAGGCCTGACTTTATGTTTGGACCAGGGTATGAACAGTACCCCTTCTTGAGTCTCGATCTTTTTTTGTAAGTCGTGCTCAAGCATTTTGTGGCTTTTGTCGGAGACGTCGGACGCTTCTTTCTGCAGAGATCAGGTAGCCGGTCTACAGTTACTGGTTTGAAAACTTAAACGTTGCCCCATTTTAAATGAGGGGTTGAATTGGCGCGATAGTTTCCTTGATCTTCGTGCACAATTTAAAGCTCAGTTATTGGGCCCGTTATTCCTTGCTTTCTTATAAAAGCTTTGTGGATTCTCTTCTTCTTCTTCTTTTCTCCCTTTCTGCGACTTTCTCTCTTCATTTTCCCTTTGTGAGAGAACTTTTCTCCATTGCTTTTTGATCATCCTCGCTTCCAAGATTTTCTCTTTCTTGGGTTTCCCAAAGGCTTCCTTCTTGGGGAGGAATGTTCGCGTTACTGCTGTTTGACGCTCCCTTCTTTTTTATCTTCCATTCAGGTTGGTGTTTTAATGGTTTTCGCATTTTTCACTTGTTTAGTTGTTGCCTTGAATAATTTTGGTGAATGTTGGTAGTGGTTTTGTTGATTTTGTTTTTGATGATAATTCACTGCAT
The DNA here is from genome assembly GCF_000817695.3 of Arachis duranensis. Lineage (NCBI taxonomy): Eukaryota > Viridiplantae > Streptophyta > Magnoliopsida > Fabales > Fabaceae > Arachis > Arachis duranensis. The sequence continues at coordinate 107,316,687 of NC_029774.3, read as the reverse complement.
CTCTTGAAAAATTTCTTACTTTATCTTGCTGTTTCTTGAAAATTCCATTTTTGCTTGATTATTGCTTTGTAAAAAAGTCCCTTTTACTTTACTTTGGCTTTCTGTGAACTTGAGGGGTTATGATTGGTTTGTTTGGTTGTTTGCGTCTGTGTTGCCCCCAAAGGTGTCACTGTGATGCTATGACGTTGCATGGGAGGGGCACCTTTTGGTTGAACATATTTTTTAAAAGATAGGCTGTCTTCGAGTTTTTGGGTTTACCCAACTTCTTTGCCCCTGTCCGGGTTGTTTGTAGGTGTAGCTATATGTCTCGTTCTGTTCTAATGAAAATGTTCACTAAAGTCCCTCATGGCCTTCGTAACTGGGTAGATACTGTGGTCCTTTCTTGTGTAACTATAGTGGATAGGGAGTACTGTGACGAGTTTTGTTAGCCTTTTTCTTTATTTGTTTGTCTTGACTAAGCCTGGGTCGCAGAAAGAGAAGGCTTCTTGGGTCTCTTTCCGTGCTGTTCAGGGTAAGAAGGTCTTTTCCATTTTTGACGAGTCCTTTCATGACTTCAAGAACCATTACTTCAAGGTTCAGGCAATAGAGGATGTCTGACCTTTCTTTCTAGATGAGAGTGATGAACCTTCCTTCCCTCTTTTTTGGCAAGAGAACCTTGTAGTGACAAAGTATAGCATAGATAGCTTAGGTGAGATCGAACGAGCCTTTGTCGGTGTTTTGGAAGAGTGCTGGGGTTGAGCTCCTCACGTGGACATGAAGAGATTCTTAGGGGACCCCAGTCTTCTTTGGTCCGAGTTGGGTAGTTCTCTGACCTCTAACTTTTCTCATTATCTTAGTGCTATATGTTTGTGATTATAATTTGTGTCTTCGTGCTCTTTTTCAGACATGGCTTCAGAATCTTCCTTGATGAGATTCTTGCGTAATACGAAGAAGTCAGTTGCTGCTCGCAATCTCCAAAGCCAAGAAACCCAGGACTCTTCTTCCGACCTCCTCCAAAGAAACTGAGTTCCGATCCAACAATTTAGAAGAAGGTCATTCCAGCACCCTCTGTCCACTTAGTCTCTCCTGACCATCCGTTAGAAAGTTCAGGTGTTCCGTCATCCTCATCTCCTTCTGAGCCAACCCCCAAGAGGCAAAAGACCACTGGGGAGTTAGGTATTAATGACAAAGATTTTAACAGCTTTGCTTGGAGCAAGAAGCACATTCTATCTAACAGCCAGATATTATTGGATGATGTGTCTATTTTGAACCACCTCCAGCACATGACTTGCAACTGCATTTGCATGGGAGGGTGAATATTGCTTTGGCTAAGGAGCTAAAAAAGTCACCCCTTCATGCTTTTCAGGCCTTTTTAAACTCTGCTTGAGCTGATGTGGAGAGGTTGAATGGTTTGAAGGCCGAGTGGGAGGGGAGGAATGCCAAGTTGGAGTTGGACTTGGAGAAGGCTCGTTCCTGAGTAGCCAAGGCTGAGGCAGTGTCATTACTGACGGAGGAGATTAAGAAAAATGCCGAGGAGAATTATTATCAGATTTATAGGTAGTTGATCAATATGCGGGAGGATCTGAAGGCAGCCCGGGACGATTATGTCAAACTTCAAGAGCATGTGGTCGGGGGTATGGCTGAAATGTATGGAAATTTGAAGGCCCAAGTTTGGGTCCTAGTCCCTGACCTTGACCTCTCTTTGTTTAGTACAGACAATGTTGTTATGGATGGGAAGATTATTCCAGCTCCAGATGAGGATAAGGAGGTGCCCGTTTCTGGCCCCAAGGCTGGTTAGGCTCCTTCTGTTTCCAAGGTCCGAGCTGAGCCTCAGCCCAATGTCATCAATGTGGAGGCTTCTCCTTTAACTCCTGATATCATCGAAGCTGTTCCAGTCACTGTTCTTCCACAATCTTCCCCAGCCAAGGATGCTGTGACGGGCAAGAACCTCAACCCCCTTTGATTTTCCTTCAGTTTATCTTTTTGAGATGGTCCGATTTGTAGGTCTTTAACACTTTAATTTTGTAATAGTGAGTATTCGTTTTGAACTCTTTGTTATCGTTTATCATTTGCAACTTTTATAAATAGTGCTTGATTAAAACCTTTTTACTTTTTATGAAGCTAGTTTTTTTGTTTACCCTTTTGTTTGTTAAGTCGCTGAATTTCCTTTCATGGGTCTGACCTCAAGTAGTCGGCCTTTAGTAAGTTACTTTTACTGCTTGTTTTTTATCCGATCTAATTGAGATTGCTTTATACGAGTTGTTTATGTAACTTCTTACATTAATTTGGACCTTGTCGCTTTATCTTGCCGACCTTTTTTAGGTCGGACAATGATTTTTACGGTTTGTCGAGCTTAAAGTAATGCGTCTTCAGACAGGAAACTTTTAAAGGAGTAGAGATGGAGAAAATAAGATATGTCTTTTATTAGAAAGTAGAGAGCTTCTTTACAGAAATCTGGGGGCTTGGGTAGCCCTGGCCCTTGTGCTGGTGCCTCATTAAATACCCTAAAATTGGGAAAAAGAGTACACCTCTGCACAAGGTTTGCTTTCCAATTAGCGGCCAGCTTTCCTTTTCTTGACTTTTGCACCCTGATGCCATTCTGGATCAGGATGAAGTCCTTAGTGCTGAAGTTCCTTTTGACCACCTTTTGGTTATATCTTGGAGCCATCCTTTGCTTTAGAGTTTCCTCCCTAATTCGAGCTCTTTCTCAGACTTCTGGGGGGAGGTCGAGCTCTTCTTTTTGTGCTTGAGTGTTGGCTCCTTCATTGTAGAATACTACCCTAGGTGATTCTTCGGTAACTTCTATTGGAATCATGACCTCCATTCCATAAGCAAGTTGGAAGGGTGATTCTCCTGTCGTCGAGTGTGGGGTAGCCCGATATGCCCACAAGACTTGAGGGAGCTCGTTAGCCCAATCCCCCATTGCATCTTGTAGTCGGTGTTTCAACCCGGCCAGTATGACTTTGTTGGCTGCTTCAGCCTGTCCATTGGCCTGGGGATGTTTTAATGTAGTAAACTGGTGTTTGATTTTTAAGTCAGTCACCAAGTTTCAGAAGGTGGAGTGTGGGACTCCGAACGTTGTGACAATATTCTTGTATAAAAATTTCTGACTTCTTTGGGCAGTGATGGTTGCTAAGGGCTCTGCCTCGATCCACTTAGTGAAGTAGTAAATGCCTATTATAAGGTATTTGACTTGTCCTGGAGATTGAGGGAATGGCCTGAGTAGATTGAGACCCCATTTCGGAAATGACCATGGTGAGGTCACACTAATTAGCTCCTCGGGTGGAGCGACATGAAAGTTGGTACACACTTTAAGAGGGAGTGTTGATATTCCTCTTTTGTATAAAATATTGTGGACTAGCATGTAGCTTTGTGCCTCTTTGATAAGTCTTCTGGCTTTTTTTTCTCAGGAAGTATGTCAAATTTGAGGTAGTTGACTCTGGGAGTCATCCACCCTAAATTTTGATTGGATATGGCTAACGTCTCTGGTTTCGAATTGTCCTCCTATTTTGAAATTGATGGCTTTTGTAGGGTCTCTTAGATGAGACTCCTATTATTGCCCCCTGACTTGGTGCTGGCTAATTTTGAGAGAACATCAGCCCGAGCGTTAAATTCCCGGGTTATGTGTCGAATGTTGCTCTTCACGAAGTGCGCCAGTTGTTCTCGGGTTTCTTCCAAATGCTTCTTTATAGTGGGGTCTTTGGCTTGGTAGGTTTCGTTAATTTGTTAAGTTATTACATGTGAATCACTGAACACTACCAGCTTTTCAGTCCCCACTTCTTTAGCCAGCTTCAGGCTAGCGAGTAAGGCTTCATACTCTACTTGGTTATTAGAGGCATGAAAGTCGAACCCTAAGGACATCGCTATCTGAGTTCCTTGGTCACTTTCTAGAATGATCCTAGCCCCACTTCCTGCTTTATTGATGACCCGTCTACGTATAGGCTCCATGTGGTCGGATCTTCTAGGCTTTTAGTAAATTCAGCGACAAAGTCAGTGAGGTATTGCGACTTGATTGCTGTCCGAGCCTCGTACTTTAGGTCAAATTCAAATAGCTCCGTTGCCCATTGTAGCATCCGACATGCTAAGTCCCTTTTTTGCAAGATGTGTTTCATTGGCTGGTTCGTGCAGACTCTGATGGTGTGAGCCTGGAAGTAAGATCGGAGTCTCCAAGACGTAAGGATAAGGGCATAGGAAAACTTTTCTATCTTTTGATAGTTCAGTTTTGCCCCCTATAAGGCTTTGCTGATGAAACAGATAGGTTGTTGTCCTTTCTATTCTTTCTGTACCAAGGCTGATGCTGTGGCCCGACTTGCTATTGCTAGGTATAGGACTAGCTCTTCTCATTTTATAGGTCGAGCGAGTATAGGTGGTTGTCTCAAGATGGCTTTGAAATCTCGGAAGGCTTATTCGCATTTTGGGGTCCACTCGAATTGTTTGTCCTTCCTTAGGATAGAGTAGAGGGGAAGTGATTTCAGGGCTGATCCTGCTAGGAATCTGGATAGACCTGCCAATCTCTCATTTAGTTATTGGACTACTGGTGGACGAAATTGTGATCATCAACAATGGCTCCAAAGATTTGCTGCTCTGAAACGTGAATCTCACTTTGTCACAATTCCGCACAACTAACCAGCAAGTGTACTGGGTCGTCCAAGTAATACCTTACGTAAGTAAGGGTCGATCCCACAGAGATTATTGGTATAAAGCAAGCTATGGTCATCTTGTAAATCCCAGTCAGGCGGATTTAAATGGATTAAGAGATTATTGGTTTAAATAAAGATAATAAAATAAACAGAAAATAAAGATAAAGTTACTCATGTAATTCAATGGTGGGAATTTCAAATAGGTGTATGGAGGTGCTGTGTTCCTTCTGAATCTCTGCTTTCCTACTTCTTCCTTCTAGTTTTTCATCACTCCTTTCCATGGCAAGCTGTATGTAGGGCATCACCGTTGTCAATGGCTACATCCCATCCTCTCAGTGAAAATGGTCCAAATGCTCTGTCAGAGCACAGCTAATCATCTGTCGGTTCTCAATCAGGTTGGAATAGAATCCAGTGATTCTTTTGCGTCTGTCACTAACGCCCAGCCTTCAGGAGTTTGAAGCTAGTCACAGTCATTCAATCCCAGAATCCTACTCGGAATACCACAGACAAGGTTAGACTTTCC
>NC_029774.3:107310723-107311479 GCF_000817695.3 Arachis duranensis | reverse complement strand
ATCAGTCACGCGTTCATAGGTGAGAATGATAATGAGTGTCACGGATCATTACATTCATCATGTTGAAGTGCAACGAATATCTTGGAATAGGAATAAGTTGAATTGAATAGAAAATAGTAGTAATTGCATTGAAACTTGAGGTACAGCAGAGCTCCACACCCTTAATCTATGGTGTGTGCCGTTGAAAATACATAAGTGAAAGGTCCAGGCATGGCCGAATGGCCAGCCCCCCAGATCTAAGAACTAAACGTCCAAAGATATCTAATAGACTAGTAAAAAGTTCTATTTATTCTAAACTAGCTACTAGGGTTTACAAAGGTAAGTAATTGATACATAAATCCACTTTCGGGGCCCACTTGGTGTGTGCTTGGGCTGAGCTTGATCTATCCACGAGCTGAGGCTTCTCTTGGAATTGAACGCCAAGTTGTAACGTGTTTTGGACATTCAACTCTGGTTCGTGACGTGTTTCTGGCGTTTGACTCTTGAATGCAGCATGGAACTGGCGTTGAGCGCCAGTTTACGTCATCAAATCTCGAATAAAGTATGGACTATTATATATTGCTGGAAAGCTCTGGATGTCTACCTTCCAACACCATTGAGAGCGCGCCATTTGAAGTTCTGTAGCTCCAGAAAATTCATTTCGGGTGCAGGGAGGTCAGATTCCAACAACATCATCAGTCCTTTGTCAGCCTCCTATCAGAGTTTTGCTTAGGTCCCTCAATTTCAGCCAAAAAATACCTGAAATCACAGAAAAAT
>NC_029774.3:107309423-107310625 GCF_000817695.3 Arachis duranensis | reverse complement strand
TAATGAAAACATCCCTAAAAGTAACTAGATCATACTAAAAACTACCTAAAAACAATGCCAAAAAGCGTATAAATTATCCGCTCATCACAACACCAAACTTAAATTGTTGCTTGTCCCCAAGCAACTGAAAATCAATTAGGATAAAAAGAATAGAATATACTATAAATCCCAAAATATCAATGAATATTAATTCTAATTAGATGGGCAGGACTTGTAGCTTTTTGCTTCTGAACAGTTTTGGCATCTCACTTTCTCCTTTGAAGTTTAGAATGATTGGCATCTATAGGAACTTAGAATTTCAGATAGTGTTATTGATTCTCCTAGTTATGTTTGTTGATTCTTGAACACAGCTACTATTATGAGTCTTGGCCGTGGCTCTAAACATTTTGTTTTCCAGTATTACCACCGGATACATAAATGCCACAGACACATGACTGGGTGAACCTTTTCAGATTGTGACTCAGCTTTGCTTAGAGTCCCCAGTTAGAGGTGTCCAGAGCTCTTAAGCACACTCTTTTTGCTTTGGATCAAGACTTTAACCACTTAGTCTCAAGCTTTTCACTTGGACCTGCATGCCACAAGCACATGGTCAGGGACAGCTTGATTTAGCCGCTTAAGCCTGGATTTTATTTCCTTGGGCCCTCTTATCCATTGATGCTCAAAGCCTTGGATCCTTTTTACCCTTGCCTTTTGGTTTTAAGGACTATTGGATTTTTCTGCTTGCCTTTTGCTTTTTCACTGCTTTTTCTTGCTTCAAGAATCAATTTCATGATTTTTCAGATTGTCAATAACATTTTTCTTTATTCATCATTCTTTCAAAAGCCAACAATTTTAACATTCATAAACAACAAGATCAAAAATATGCACTGTTCAATCATTCATTCAGAAAACAAAAAGTATTGTCACCACATCAATATAATTAAACTAAATTCAAGGATAAATTCAAAAATCGTGTACTTCTTGTTCTTTTGAATTAGAAACATTTTTCTTTTAAGAGAGGTGAAGGATTCATGGAATTTATTTATAACTTTAAGACATAGTTACTAAACACTAATGATCATGAAGTAGAGACACAAATATAGATGACATAATAGCATAAAAACCGAAAAATAGAAAAAAATAATAACAAGGAATGAGTCCACCTTAGTGGCGTCTTCTTCTTGAAGGACCAATGATGTCCTTAAGCTCTTCTATGTCCCTTC
>NC_029774.3:107307316-107309192 GCF_000817695.3 Arachis duranensis | reverse complement strand
TAACTTCAGATCGGTTGCTAGTGGGGATGATGGAGCGTTGAATGAACTCCAACCATCCTCTAGCCACAGGCTTGAGGTCTATTCTTCTTAGTTGAACCGGCTTGCCTTTGGAGTCTCTTTTCCATTGAGCTCCTTCCACACATATGTCCATAAGGACTTGGTCCAACCTTTGATTAAAGTTGACCCTTCTAGTATAGGGGCGTGCATCTCCTTGCATCATGGGTAAGTTGAATGCCAACCTCACATTTTCCGGACTAAAATCTAAGTATTTCCCCCAAACCATTGTAAGATAATTCTTTGGATTCGAGTTCACACTTTGATCATGGTTCCTAGTGATCCATGCATTGGCATAGAACTCTTGAACCATTAAGATCCCGACTTGTTGAATGGGGTTGGTTAGAACTTCCCAACTTCTTCTTTGGATCTCATGTCGGATCTCCGGATAATCATGTTTCTTAAGCTTGAAAGGGACCTCAGGGATCACCTTCTTCTTGGCCACAATATCATAGAAGTGGTCTTGATGGGCTTTGGAGATGAATCTTTCCATCTCCCATGACTTGGAGGTGGAAGCTTTTGTCTTCCCTTTCCCTTTTCTAGAGGATTCTCCGGCCTTAGGTGCCATCAATGGTAATAGAAAAACAAAAAGCTTATGCTTTTACCACACCAAACTTAAAATATTGCTTGCCCTCGAGCAAGAGAAGAAAGAAAAAAAGAAGAAGAAGAAGAAAATATGGAGGAGAGGGGGAGAGGTGTATTCGGCCAAGAAGGAGAAGAGAGGTTTGTGTTGTGTGAAAATTAAGGAGAATGGATGGGTTTATATAGGGATAGGAGAGAGGGTAGGTTCGGCCATTTAGGGTGGGTTTGGGTGGGAAAGATTTTTGAATTTTGAAGGTAGGTGGGGTTTATGGGGAAGAGTGGATGGATGTGAGTGGTGAAAGGGGTAATTGGGAAGAGAGATTGAGGTGATTGGTGAAGGGTTTTTGGAAAAGTGTGTTATAGGATTAATTAGGAGGTAAGGTGAGAATATGTTAGGTGGGGATCCTGTGGGGTCTACAGATCCTGAGGTGTCAAGGATTTACATTCCTGCACCAATTAGGCATGTAAAATGCCTTAGCATACCATTCTGGCGTTTAAACGCCGAAGTGATGCATGTTTTGGGCGTTCAATGCCCATGTGTAGCATGTTTCTAGCGTTGAACGGTAGCTCCATGCTTGTTACTGGCGTTCAGCGCCAGCTTTCCTCAGGGCATATTCCTGGCGTTTAAATGCCAGGATGTTGCTTATTTCTGGCGTTCAGCGCCGGATCCATGCTCTGTTCTGGCATTGAACACCAGCCAGATGCTCCTTACTGGCGTTTAAACGCCAGTAAGTCCTTCCTCCAGGGTGTGATTTTTCTTCTGCTGTTTTTTATTCTGTTTTTAATTTTAATATTTTTTGTGACTCCACATGTTCATGAACCTAATAAAACATAAAAGAACAATGAAAATAAAATAAAATTAGATAAATAAAAATTGGGTTGCCTTCCAACAAGCGCTCTTTTAGTGTCACTAGCTTGACAGTAGGCTCTCTTGGAGCCACAAAGGTGATCAGGTCAATGTTGTGGACTCCCCAACACCAAACTTAGAGTTTGGATATGGGGGTTCAACACCAAACTTAGAGTTTGGTTGTGGCCTTCCAACACCAAACTTAGAGTTTGATTGTGGGGGGCTCTGTTTGACTCTGTACTGAGAGAAGCTCTACATGCTTACTCTCCCTTGTTACAGAAGGATAGCCGTGTGCCTTAAACATAAGGTAGTCCCCATTCAATTGAAGGACTAATTCTCCTCTGTTAACATCTATCACAGCTTCTGCTGTGGCTAGGAAAGGTCTTCCAAGGA